>NW_027531522.1:3989233-4008832 GCF_008692635.1 Crocuta crocuta | reverse complement strand
CTCGGCTCCAAACGTTTCTTTGTATCCGCCGCCCAGCGTGGAAACCAGATGCTGCGCCTCTCTGCGACTTACAGTCACCCTCAGAGATTCGAGCCGACGCCCTGTGGCTTTTTCATCGCTTGCTGCACCCCTGGCCGCGTCGGGTCTCCGGTGTCCCTCCTCGCCACCAGGGGACCCCGCCTCTCTTCCTTCAGGGCGCGGGTTACTGGAGCAATCGCTGGAGGAGCTCCGCACACAGACAGGAGTGGCCCCTGGAGGGGGGGATTCGCCCTGGCCTTGACCCGAAGGCACCTGCGGCGGCCCCGGCCCGGGGCGCGGCCTGCGGGTGGCAGAAGGGTCCCAGGAGGGCGCTGCGGCCCGGCCTACCCGGCGCCCCTCCGTGTAAGGGGGGGCGGGGAGGGCTCTGTCCCCCCGCCCCGCCCACCCGCTCGTGCCCCGAGGGCTCCCTCCCTGTGCCCCTGAGTGTCCCCCCGCTCGCAGTGGACAAGGACGCGGGTTCCGAGGGGAGCAGCCGCTCTGGGCCTCAGCGCACTTTCCCGGGGTGGGAGGCAGAGGTGGGGGGTCGTGGGCTGCTGCANCCCCCTGGCTAATAGGGTCCCTCCTCGCTCCCTGCAGGAGGCTTTGCGGAGCCCCGGCACGGGGACGCGGGGGGAGGCCCAGCTGCGCTGCCCCTGCGAAAGCGGCGGAGGCGAAGAGCCCTTTAGGGGGGACACACCGCGGGTGGGCTCCTGGGGAAGGCCCTTCTTTCCGCGCGCGCGAGTCTGGCCGCTCGTAGCAAGGCGACGTCGTAGGCCAAGAGGAGCTGCCGAATTATGTCTTGCACACTCGCTGCTGTTGAAGTTGTGTGCCAGGAAAAACAGCTGCTGCGCGCCGAGAGGGGCTGGCTGTCCGCTCCCCAGGGCTTGCGGTGATCATTTAAAAACATGAATGTCCATGTACTCGATACATTACCACTTAAAGCATCAGGAGGAAAAGTCCAAAACGCAAAATGAGGATTTAGGTCATGGGCCCACAGCAGTTACATTAGGCCCCAGTGTACTTCCGTGAAAACTCCAGATCCATCAGGAAGGCCCAATGAGGGGCGCCTGGGTGGCTTAGTCGGTTAAGCGTCCGACTTTCGCTTAGGTCATGATCTCGCGGTTCGTGGGTTCGAGCCCCGCGTCGGGCTCTGTGCTGACTGCCAGCTCAGAGCCTGGAGCCTGTTTCAGTCTGTGACTCCCTCTCTCTCTGACCCTCCCCTGCTCACGCTGTCTCTCTCTCTCTCTCTCTCCTAGAAATAAATGAAAAAAAAAAAAGTTTAAAAAGGAAGTCCCAATGAAAAGAAACGTTGTGCTCTGGAGGCCGAAGGGGCAGCTCTTGGATGGTGGTGGTCACTGAGTTTCATGAAGGTTAACTGCCCATTGAAATGACAGCAAGAAACCCGCCTCGGAGTCAGTTACTTGGCCTGTAGCTCTGAGAATTGTAGGCAGTTTCTGCAAGACACTCCTGAGACAAGACCAGCTTTTTTGCTGACCAAATGAAAGGTTCCTGTAAAATGAGCCCAGGCTCCACATTTTGGCAGCAAATGTGTAACTGGGGCCTGGGGTGGGGGTGGGGGGGCGAGGCAGGAGGGGCACCCATTTCACGTGTTCAGGGCGGGAGGTCAGTGCTCCCACCATGGAGCACTGTGTGGGAAAACAGGCTCTAGTCAGCTGCCCAGAGGGAGGTGATGATGAGGCCATGAGCAGCCGGACAAACGGAGGTGGCAGACAGAAGTGGGCATTTGGGCAGGACCGGGTTTTATTCGTTGTTATTCCTGCACCAGCAGGTATCAAGTAAATGTTAAAAGACCCAGAACTACGTGCAGACAGGGTGGGGTTGGCCGTCTCTAAGGGAAAATTCGGCTTGAGATCCTGGTTTATAATCAGGCCTGGCGCCCACACGCAGGAACGTGTGCCCTGTTCACGCTTCTTTCTGCCCTGGTGGCTGGAGGCATGTGGGATGTGGGCAGAAATAAAGGCCTCCTGGCCCCTGAGAGCACAGGAAGGCATCTGGAAATCTGTTAGGAGGAGGATTTCTCTGATTATCCTGGAAACTCTTTCATCTCGACCAAGAGGGGTTTCACAAGGCTGGGACAGGCGGTTAGAAATCGTCCTTTGCTCCTGACGTGTTGGGATCTCTCTCTCTCTCTCTCACACCCACCCCTTTTACACACGCACACTCGCACACTCGCACATCTTGCCCTTTTTGTATTCTGTGTGAAACCTTCTCGCCTGATAAAGATCGAAGCCACGTACCAACTTGTCTCTCGAAGCCCCACACGGGGCTCTAAGTCCCCCTGGCAGTAAAGAAGTCTGGAAGCCGGTTCTGGATTCTGCTAGCTCGGCCTCGCTCCTCCCCCTGATGACGCAATCAGTACTAGACCAGGCCCGGGAAAGCCACTGGGTCTGTCACCAGCCGGCTGAGTCTGGCCTCCCAGACTGGACCAGACAAGAGCTTTGCTGAGTGGTCGTCCCTCAGCTCCCTGCGGCCGTGACAGGAGTCATACCCTAACACCTTCCGTTTCGGTGGGACTTGAGAGCCGGCCAAACTATTGCTAGTTTCTTCCAGCAACTTATTATCTGCATTTATGGCTGGAGAAACTGAAGCCTGGAGAGGTTAAGTGAAGGCCACACGGAGAGAATGGTGGTGGGGGCGGGGGGTCTTGTGAGCCTTGTCCTTCGGCTCGTTCTTGCTCACACACCTGTTGCTTTAAGATCAGCAGCAGACACCCTGAGCTCTAACTGGTATTTTACTCCTCCTGGGGCAGGAGGTGGATGCACGCAGCTCTCCGCAGCAAGAGACTCGTGGGTGCCTGATGAGAAATGGGGTGCAGGTCGGACAACAGAGCTGATGACACAAGTGGGAACGAGGCCCCAGCTGGGGATGTCACGCAAGTAAGTGGAAGCCCCTCTTCACAAAGATGGAGGCAGGACAAGGGATTTCCCCCTCGCGGGAGTGGGTCCCCATGTTTCTCCCCTGCCTTCCTTTCTACCCTTGCTTGACTCACCGGACGCAGGCCCAGGCAGCCAGCCTTGATTAGCAGCGCAGGCCATGGTCAGAGGCAGTTTTTTCCCTCCTCAGAAGCTGCAGGGTGTGAGTCGTGTATTCGCATGAGACACACGAGTCTCAGACCCGTGATGCCTCCTGAGTTTTATGCGGCACAGACACCCAGGCGCCTCCGTCACTCAAGGTCCTGCAGATCTAGCTCAGCTCTCTCTCGCTTGGCTACGTCCTGAACTGAGTGCAGTCTTCCTGTGTTTTGCTTAGATTTTCATAGTGGCCACTTTGAGTTGCTCGTGTCCTCAGCCTGGAAAATGCTGGGGTGAGGAAGGAAGGTGTATCAGAGGAGGACATGATATCCTTCATAGGTAGAGCTGGGGCTAATAAGCGTCTGAGGATTTAAAGACTTTTGTAAACGACTTCTGAAAATTCATGCTCAATTGCCCGTCGTCAAAGCGGTGAGTCTGATTGGTAATGATCGCCGACATTTCTGAGCACTTACCAGGGACCCGGCCCCGGGCTAAACGCTTGATACATACTGGCTCATCTTTGAGTCTGTGGGGTGGGCATTATGACTATACCCATTTTACAGGGGAGCAAACAGAGGCTCTGTGACAATGCTGGTAAGTAGCACAGTCAGGACTTCACTAACTTCTGTTCACCTGTGAATTAGCACGAGCTGTCAACCAGACAGGTGAGGCTGCGGGTCACTAATGTCAAGTGGTTTCTTCTGGAAAGTAAGCCTTCACTATCTTAGCAAGAACACATTCCCAGTGGTTTTCTCCCCTCTGCGTTCCTTCTCCGTCCACCGCCCCCCACCCCCAGCCCGTGGCACGTGGTGAAAAACAGAAAGTTTTGTTGCTGTAAGTTCTCCTTGTAACCTGTGTCGCCCACAGCTCCAAATCCAGCTGGGCCCACGGGCACAAAGTACCTGCAATTAGTCCCTGGACATGTGAGGCGTCTTCTGTCAATGACAGCAGTGCTATTTACATGTATTGCATTTATTTCGTCTACATAGCATATTCGCCCATGGCCTCTTATTTTTTGACAGTTCCTCTTTGTGCTTGGGGCCCTATCTCCAATTGTGGAATGAAAGGCTCTGTTCCTGGTTTAAAAAGATTCCAGGTGGGGCGCCTGGGTGGCTTAGTCGGTTGGGCGTCCGACTTTCGCTTAGGTCATGATCTCGCGGTTCCTGGGTTCGAGCCCCGCGTCGGGCTCTGTGCTGACTGCCGGCTCGGAGCCTGGAGCCTGTTTCAGTCTGTGACTCCCTCTCTCTCTGACCCTCCCCTGCTCACGCTGTTTCTCTCTCTCTCTCTCTCTCCTAGAAATAAATAAAAAACATTAAAAAATAAATAAATAAAAAGATTCCAGGCTGGGCCAGTCTGCCCCCCACCCCCACCTCCATAGAACCAAGGGACCCAAGGTGCCCTCTGAAGGGGGAAAATGTAAACGCTCCGCCCTCAGGATCAAAAGGAGGCCGTTTTACCCAGACATGGCGCTACAGGGTTTCCCTTCATTTCAGCCTGCACGGTTGGCTGGGGTGCCCGCTTGCTCTGCCTGTGTTCTTTCCATCGTGTCCCCCAAATCAGAGTTAGGAAAGCCTGCTTGCTCTCCACCGGCCGATCTGCACGTGGTGCACAGAGCCTTTTCTGTCTCTTTTGCTCTTGGGTGACATTCAGACGCGAGACCAAATCCAGGATGTCGGAGCAATTTCTCCAGAAAGGAATGTGCAAAGGACATGGGAAGGAATTTCAGCCATCTCTTTCTCTCTTCCACCTGTTTTCCTCTTTGAAAGTGGGACTGTCACACGCAGGCTTCTTCATAGATGTAAAAGAATCAGGGTCACGTTTGCATAACACCCTTTGTGAGTCAGTGAGGTCTCTGCCTCGTGCATAAAATTTAAGGGGGAGGCGCCAAAAATCTCAGTCATCAAAATATTTCTTTTAATGTAATATTTTTTAAATTTATATAACTATATAATTATATATTTTATACATAAAAATATACATTAAATAATGTAATATTTAATTAATATTAAACATTACATTTACATTAAATAATGTAATATTTAATGTCACATTATTAAAAATTAACACCAAAAAATTAATGGTGAATAAATAATCAAAGATTTAAATTAAAAAAACAGTATCACTGACATTACCTTTTGCCTCAGGCTACAGTATGGCTTTTGTCACAGCATTGCTTTCTTATTTATCTTTCTCTTAGCGCATTTTTTGAATGTTTTTTAAAATTTATTTCTGAGAGAGAGAGAGACAGCATGAGCAGGGGAGGGTCAGAGAGACAGGGAGACACAGAATCTGAAACAGGCTCCAGGCTCTGAGCTGGCTGTCAGCACAGAGCCCGACGCGGGGCCCGAACCCACGAACCGTGAGATCATGACCTGAGCCGAAGTCGGACGCTTAACCGACTAAGCCACCCAGGCGCCCCTATTTATTTTTCTCTTAAACCAGAGGAAATGAGAGAGGCCGCAGAAATAAAGCTAACTGAAATCCAGGTTGTAAACCAGAGAAAGTAGATGTGAACAAAGTGAAACCAAAAGTAAAATAATGTGTTCAAAATATGAAAAGGAGAGAAGGAATGGAGAGGGAACGGGGAAATTAATATATCAATAGCTTTTCATCAGTGGCAATGAAAGTTTTTTATGGAGAACTATTCGACTCTTAGGTCATTATTTATTTTCAGTAATTATTAAAAGCTTTGCTAGAGTTCAAAATGTTTTTAGACACACGTTTATTTCCCTTAGCTCTCTGTTTCTATATTTGCTTTTGTAACAATGCTCTGTGTTTTGAGAGTGCTTCTTTATTTTTCAAAGCGTTTTTGGTTTTGCATACTTATTTCTTTTATTCTTCTCACATCCAGAAAGAGTTAGAAGGATGTTATCCTTTCTCAGGAAAGGGATTGGTGGGATTGCGGAAGAAAAGGAAAAGTTGTTTTGAATGCCCGGCACTGAACTAAGTGCTTTACATGTTTTATTTATTTCCGGAATAATTCTGAGTTATGGATATGGTCAGTTCCTTTTTGCAGATCAAGAAACTGAAATCCAGGAGGCTTTGTTAATTAGCTAGTAAAGTCCTCAATATTTATTGCCTTTAAAAATGTGTCATTGTTCTCATGCGTGGGCCACTTAGACTAAAAAGTTATATTCTAGCATCAAAAAATGTTTTATGCCCCCGTGTCTGGTCAAAGCAACCCCAAGATTTTCTCTTTGCCTTTTCTGAATAGTCTGTATGTATGTAAGCCAGAATGCGTCACCTTTGAAAGAGCTAGTTTGATAGAAAGGGAGTGCCTCTTGATGTAGCAGTATTTTGAATTAAGTAGCTGTGAATGATTGATGAGGAAAGTAACTTAGTCTTTTTTCTTCACTACACAGTGCATGTATTTGGTGTATTAAATACACCGACCACATGTTAAAGTGTGGAATCATTCTCATGTGGCCTAATTCTAGGACATTGCTTAATTTTATCAAGAGGAGTATAACAACATTAAAATAATGTTTCATGGGCCAGAGTCCCCAACCCTCATACAACTGATTTTGAATAATGCACTCACACGAATAGTTTCAGTCAGAGTACGCATATTGTTTTATACTTTACCTAATATATTATTAACCTCCCATGGCTTCAGTAGACTTCGTACTAAGAAAATGGCTGTGCAAACCGTTTTAGTGATTTACCGCCACGTATGAAGCCATGCATCTGAAAATGAAAAATTAAGTTGTTTCAGTTTTATTTTTTGCTCTTTAATTGGTAATGACCATGCAGTCTGCCACTCATTAAGCAGTTGCTCTGTGCCAGGAGCTATGCTAGGCACTTTAACAGTATCTATGATTTCACTCAAAGCTTATCCAGAGGCCCTAAGGTGGATTTTTAATAATCTCATTTTACGGACTTGAAAACTGAGGTACGTGTGGTGGCAGACAAAGGAGCCCCGCCCCCAAGTGATCGCAGATGAAGCCTCCCACACCCCTACCTTTACTCCTTTATCTATTCAATTTCCAGAGAAGAAAAAAGTCTTTATGATTCTCTCTATACCCAGCCATTTTGCTTTCTGAGGGACTCCCAGTGGTGGATAATCTTTGTAGCTACGAAGAGAACCAGTCTCTTCCACCTTAGTGAAACATTGTTACTTTAAAGAGATAATCCTTGGGCAGGTGAGTATAAAAATCACAGCTGGAGAGGGGGTGCTCTACTGTGTATTTCCTTGATTGTAAGCAAGGACATATTTTTTGTATGTGTTTGGGAATTCATATCTCCTATGTGCATTGTGGTTAATATTCTTTGCCCATTTATCTATTGACATCAAGGGTTTTCTTATGAATTTGAATGATCTCTGCATCTTCTACATCAAGATCCTTGTTTTTCATGGCTGACTCAAATATTGTCCTACGTCTGTGGCTGACCTAGAAATGTTTTGTGGGCTACATTTTAAAAAACTGTTTCACACTGTAGATGATGTCACAGAACTGCCAGATGACTTGGTGGTAATTTGATTATACAGTATTATTTATCAAAACTAATTGAAGCTGATCATTTGACATTAATTAGGGGTGAATTTCCTCAACTCTCACAAGTTAAGCTCAAGCTTGGGTAGAATAGGGAACATATTTCTGCCATTTTCTATCATGGAATTCAAAGCCGCAAATAGAATCATGTAACTTATGCAGCCTTTATGTTTTTCTTGAAAAATAGTAACTCACATATATTTTAACAGAAACCGGCATTGGCATCTCTGATTTTTTGTGTGTTTTTAGCTGTAAAAACATTTTAAAGCAAAGAATAGAAGCAATATTTCATCCAGGCCAACATTAATAACCCAAAAAGGTAAATTATGTTGTTAATTCAGACTTAGTCTTTACTTTTCTCTTCCTGTACTTTCCCAAAAGGGAAAAGAAAAATTTTTTCTAATCTTACTAGGTCGTCTGCCAGACAGCCTCTGGGGGCCGCACGTGACTGTTCTCCCCTAATTATAAAGGTTTTCTGAGGTGGAAATACCGTGTATATGTGAGCTTTTTTTCCCCCTAATCTCAGGTGTAATCTCTGACTATGTACCTTAAAGTCGGGCATTTTAGCACACATACCACATACACACACACATACAGACACCGAATCCTTTAAAACTCATTCGTGGAGGTTTTTGTTTTTAAAATCTGCCCATGAGTAGTTACTGAAGCCCAGAAACACACACATTAGGTAGAAAGAAGTGGCCCGATTAGAAGGTGGTACTCTCTCCTACCAAATTTCACTCCTTCCCCATCCCACGTGCAACATCCCTGTTTTGTAAAGGGTCCCCCTCACCCCATAGTCCTGAGTTCTCCTGGGTCCCCAAGAGCAGTACTGGCAGCTGGCATCTGAGCGCATCAGTGCCGTGTGTAGAGTCAGCCCCTCACTTCTTCCTTTTGAGTGTTGGAGACCATGTGTCTTTGGCCATCTTGAAAGTTTCTTTGCTGCAAACATGCTGAGAACAAATCTAAGTGGGAAGAGAAGTCTGGAAAATAAAACGTTCCCAAGAGTAGGGCCCGCTCCCGTGAGGTGCGGGGCAGTTGTGGCCCTGTGGCCCTGATGGTTGCCAGTAATGTTTGCTCACCTACTCTTCCTTTCCAGAATGGTGGCCGGAAGCGGAGGCCTCTCGTTTCTCTTGGAGGCTGTCAACTTTTATCAAATCTCTACTACCGCCAGCGGGTTCTGTAAAACCCATCTAAAGGGCTCGCTGAGGCAAAGTTCAAAAAATACAAGTGAGCTGGGACAAGCTATATTTTACATCAAGTGGACGCTCCAACATTGGTCATGGATAGTAGCCTCAGAAAACATCCCTTAAACCATGACGTTCATTTGACCACGTGGTATCCAGAATGCCAAAGAATCGGTCCTGGGATAGGCTTACTGCCAATGTTCGTTTTCTCTCTCTCTCTCTCTCTCTCTCTCTCTCTCTCTCTCATACTCTGATACACTGCACTATATAATCTATTTATCCCTTGGTCTTCCGTCTTCCTCCTTTTGACATCTTTACAGATACTTTTCTGTGCCATTGACGTGATAGCATGCCCAGGGCTTGAAATGTCTCTTTAAAACTGTCAATATTCCCGTATGAAAGGCAACTTACAAAGCTCTTTTTTCCAGAAGAAGAGTCAGAAACTTGTATCTTCTGCTGGGTGATGCACCACCCTTTTCAAGAAAGCAATCTTACTTTAAACATGTTTATTTACGTTTTTAAAAATTCACCTGCTGTCCTTCCCCCATGGAGGGAGAGAGACTCCACTTCTTCTAAAGACCCAGACAAATCCTACCGGAGGTAAAAGGGAGACAACTCATAATTCTCCATGTTTGAATTCAGCGGCCACTGTTTGTTATATCAACATAGCTGTTGCACTTTCCTGATGACATTTTAGCTTTGCTCATTCATGGAAGACGTCACCAGCGGTTCTTGACGGGGTTTGTAGAAGATCAGAACTAGAACTACTCACTCATCTTCTCTGAGGTCAAGTAGAAAAGAGCGTTTTCTGTCACAGGTTTTCTTCAGAACAATAAAACTCACGTGTCACCGGAATAGAAAATGAATGTCATACTGATTTCATAGCAGATTTCAAATGATGTGGAAGGACCCTTGTGTAATTAATTCAGCCACTCAGTCAGTAAACATGTATTGCATGCCTGTCGCATACCCGCGCTGGAAGAAACATCTTCCTGTCATTACTACTACTGCCAAACCAGAGGACTCAAACCATGCCATCATGGCTGCCATTTTTTTGAGTTTATGTAGAGCTCTGTGCTAAGGATTCCGCATACATAATTTTATTTCACCTTCTGAGCAATCTGCCCAGTTAGATATCATGACCCACACTTTTTAAAGTTTATTTATTTTGAGAGAGCATAAGCAAGCTGGGGAAGGGCAGAGAGAGAGGGAGAGAGAGAGAGAGAAACCCAGGGCTCGATCCTGCAACTGGGAGATCATGACCTGAGCCGAAATCAAGAGTTAGGCACTTAACCAACTGAACCACCCAGGCGCCCCTCATTACTCACATTTTAAATATCAGGAAGCCAAGCCTTACACCGCTTATCACTCTCAAGCTACTAACGCTGGAGCTGGGGGTGGCTCCATTTGGCCTAAGTCCAAGTTTGGGCCTAGAATCACTTTAGGCACCTGACAAGTTCTCTTTCAGAAGAATATTAAGAATGGAGTAAAGATAAGAGGGTTGAAACCGAGGAATTCAGAGAAGTGTGAACTTAAGTCACTCTGTGACCTTTACCGTCAGTTTGATTGCGGCCCCTCATTTATTTTTAGATCACGTCACACCCTGTTGTTGCCGGTTTATTCACAAAGCCATCGGTCCTGAATTTAAAACTGTACGAAATGCCTTGTTTTAGGCGGCTCCTCATCAGTCCCTACTGGTCTCTGATACCTTGCAGCTCCCCAGGCCTTCGGGAACCTCATACACCCCTTCCAAGGTGCCTTCCCCAGTCACTCAGGCCACACCTGCTCTTTCTGGTCCTGGGATTTCCGAGCACAACACATGCACTGCATGCCGCTCCGGAACTCCGTTCCTCTTCGTGACCAGGGCACAAAGCCTGTCTCACACACTTCTCTTGAATCCTCTCTGGTGCCTTGCTAATAAATGTTCCTAGTGAATATTTGCTAAATGTAGGAACACCAGTTACTGCTTTTGAGCGAGCACAGAGGTGAAAAAGGCCGGGTAGTTCCATGTTGTGTTAAGTTCTCCGAGCATAACAAGACCTTGGCAGGTGAAAACACTCTACAGAAAATCACTGTTGGTTTGCTAATCCCCCAAAGAGGCCAGCCTGAAAGAAATGAAGTCCACGGTTCATAAAGAGCAGATAAATGTTTTAGATGGAAAATAAATTAGCAAATTCACTGTCAGATCTCTAATGGGAAGGAAGCATGCAAAGTCATAGTTTAACTTCCTTCACAAACCTGTTACTGACGGCCAGATGACAGAGTCTGTCAAAGAAACCATGTGTCACTTGGGAGACAGATCGCTCTCTGACAAACAGCGTTCATTCCCAGGGCCTACCCCCTAAGACTGGAATAAGAGTGACATCTTGCAAAAAAAAAAAAAAAAAAAATTGTCATTTGACTGTACAAAAGTTTCCCTTCAAGGTGGAGGGTATTTTGAAGCTGTGTAGATTCCCACCTATGAAAAGGAGTGCTTGTCATGAGAGCCTTTTATGGGAACTAAAATCTATTTGAAAATCTACTGTGATTACATCATCTCATGTAATATGGGGTTTTGCTCATGGTGAACACATTATGAGTCAGAGAAGGCAGGCCCAACTCATTTCTTTGTCATAAAGACTTCCCAGATCTGGCCTTGGCTGCTCAGTGTGTCACTATTCAGTCAGGTAATGGGGAAGTAAGACCCGCTGAAAATAGGCTAAAATATTCCCAGAGGCCGAGAGAGCAATGAAGAGGTGAGGAAAACAGTATGCCTGTGGAATGGAAGGCGGAGTGCGAGTGAGCTCACAACCCGTCTGTTCAAGAGCAAGCATATATTAGACACCCACTGTTTGCCAGATGCCATGTTAGATGTCGGAGGAGTAATATGAAGTTAACGTGGCTGCTGCTGTTCCCAAGGAGACTGGGGCGGAGGAGGCCACATCCTGGGTGGTGAGGAGCCACGATGGACTCAGGTGTCCCCCTGTCCTTGAAGAGCTCTGTGAATTCCCTTCTGGAAAATCGACTTTACGGATTCCTCAATTCATGACATCTCACAATTTAAGAAGCATGAGTACATAGGGGCACCTGGGTGGCTCAGTTGGTTAAGCGTCTGACTTTGGCTCAGGTCTTGATCTCAGTTTTTGAGTTCAAGCCCCGCATGGGGCTCTGTGCTGACAGCTCAGAGCCTGAAGCCTGCTTTGGATTCTGTGTCCCCCTCTTTCCCTGCCCCTCCCCTGCTCACACTCTGTCCCTCTGTCTGTCTGTCTCTCTCTCTCCAAAATAAAATTAAAAAAAAAATTTTTTTTTTAAATGTTTTTTTTTTTATTTATTTCTAGGAGAGAGAGAGAGAGANTTTTAATAAAAAAAAAGAAACCTAACCGGGCACCTGGGGGGCTCAGTTGGTTGAGCATCTGACTTCAGCTCAGGTCATGATCTCACAGTTCGTGAGTTCGAGGCCAACATTGGCCTCTGTGCTGGCAGCTTGGAGCCTGCTTGGGGTCCTCCCTTTCCCTCTCTCTCTTCTCCTGCCCCACTCTCTCTCTCAAAGATAAATAAAACACACACACACACACAAATTGAAATCTTTCTAATNGCCCCTTCATACTATGTCACCTCTCCGTAGAGCACTTATTTTGTTCCAGGTGCTATATTAGGTTCAGGGGAAAAAATCATGAGACGTGGTGCCCACCCTCGTGACTCTTACAGTCTATTGGGTGGGAGACATTAAATACCCACACACATAAATGTAAAATTTCAACAACGGTTAGAGCCATGACAGAGAGGGTACGCCATCCCCTTGAGAGTGCACAGGAAGAGGATTTCACCTGATCTAATAAAAAACACCTGAAACTGGTTTAAATATCACTTCTCTAAAACCTCCGGATTTCTTTAGAGGCACCGATGACGTTGTTGATTCTCACTGATTCCTAAGGTCAGCCTCAGAGCACTGGCATCGCTGATAGCTGGCCATTATCGTGGGCCAGAATGAGAAGAGCTGAAGATTAAATCAAGATCTGGAGAGATTTTTTTTTTTTAAGTTTTTATTTATTTTGAGAGAGAGAGAGAGGTAGAGAAAGAGAGAGGGAAAGCAGGTGAGAGAGAATCCCAAGCAGCTCCGGACTGTCAGCCCGGAGCCCCACATGGGGCTCAAACTCACAAACCCATGAGATCATGACCTGAGCTGAAATCAAGAGTCGAACGTTTAACTGACTGAGCCACCCAGGCGCCCCATGATCTGGAGAGATTTTTTATAGCTGTGTTGTTAACTAACAAGTTAACTTTTCAGGGAATCCTACATCATGTACTGACAGAAATGCTGAGTTACAGGGGCTCCTGGGTGGCTCAGTCGGTTAAGCATCCGACTTCAGTTCAGGTCATGATCTCATGGTTCATGGGTTCCAGCCGCCCCACATCAGGCTCTGTGCTGACAGCTCAGAGCCACAGAGCCTGGGGCCTGCTGCGGATTCTGTGTCTCCCTTTCTCTCTGCCTGTGCCCTGCTCACCTCTGTCTCTCTCCCTCTCAAAAATAAATAAACATTAAAAAAGAATTAAAAAAAAAAAGAAATGCTGAGTTACAGACAGGGGGCCTGGAACGGAAAGTTGAAGCAGCAACACTCACACTGTTTACCCAACCCTACAATTGGACATCCCATCAATTGAATCCTTTTTCAACTGTAAGACCTGGTACAATCCAGACTTATATATAAATGTGTTGCCTCAGCTGCTAAGTGGACAATTCCAGTTTGCTCTAATGCTTTGTAAATGATGAGCCACTTTTTCCAAGGCAGCATTCAAGTCATGGTATGGTGCTGCGACACCAAGCCAAGAACTTATTTTTCTTGTTCCTTCTCTACAGCACCTGGCATAGTCCCTGCCTTGGGGTAGGTGTTCAGTAAACGTCCTGGTCAGTTTGGGCTGCTGTAACATAATGCTGCAGACTGGGTGGCTTATCAGTGACAGAAATTTCTCACAGTTCTGGAGGCTGGCAAGTCCAAGGTCAAGGCATTGGCAGATTAAGTGTCTGATGAGAACAGAGATGATTCCTGGTTCTTAGATGGCTATCCTCTCACTGTGTCCTCAGAAGGATGCCCTCGTTTGTAAGGGCACTAATCCCATTCACAAGGGCTCCACCCGCATGACCCAATCATCACCCAAGGGCCCCACCTCCTAATACCATCACATTGGGGGTTAGGTTTCAACATATGAATTTGGGGGAACACAAATGTTCAGGCTACAGCCACAAGCATTGAATGAATGAATCCATCCAAATAACTGGTTGGATGTCAGAATCTACGTGCTACGTCAAGTTGCCAAACCATAGCAAATGTTTCATCTCCTTCCAGAAGCAGGATGTGTTTAAAAGACTTCACCCTTAAGTTAGGATTTGCGCAAAACCAGGTCTTCCAGTGGGATCTACCATTGCCTTGACGGCTTACTTGCGTTTGACCTTCAGGTCTGTAGGGAACTTTGGGTTCTTCATACTTGGGTGGGGGAAGTCATCCAGTGTTGACTCACTTCTCGATCATCTGACTTGTATGCCTCCAAACCCAATGTGTCTCTTTGGTTTGTCTTGACAGTTATTTTCCAGAGACTCCATTTTCTGTTTCTTGGGTTTTTGTTCCTTCTCTGATCTTACTCCCGCTGCCCACTCCGCACATGACTATAGTTGTCAAACCTCCGGCACATGAGGGCCCGTGTGCCAGCTGAGGGCCGGAACACTGAAACAATATATGAGCAAGTTACATGGTGACCACAGGCAGCTACCAGCATCCTGGGTGCTACAGAATTGTGCCATCGTAGACATCCCAGGAGTGATTTTTCTGGAGCTACATTGATCAGATGCAGAGTGAAGAAGCTAGTCCTTTCTTAAAATTCTTTTGAAATTAGATGTTGCCTTCATTTTTAAGTAATACTTCTGTTTTAAAAGAAAAGAACTTTTTTGATTATGAAAATAATCAAAATTACTATAAATAATTTGGAGAATGTAAGATGTTATAAAGAAGGCACATTATCCATGACTTACTATCCAGAGAGACCCTATTTAAATGGCACAAGGTGGGAGGTGACTTAAGGTCTATGTGTCATACGAGCCACAGGGTATACTTTCTTCCTAATCAAGATGACTGCCCACCATGTCTCCTTCAGACAGTCCCAGAGCTAGGAATGAAAATCCAGTTCCTGGCCCTGCTGCTGTCAGAGAATCTTCCTAGAGTACAAATCTTGTCTTGTCAACCACCCTGCTTAGGCCATTTTCCATGGACTCCTTCCCTGTGCTTTCCAGATAAAGTCTATCCCCTTTGGATGGCACACAAGCTCGTCTTTCTTTTCCTTTATTTCCTTTCGGTTCTTTTCTTTCTTTCCTTTTTTTTTTTTTTTTTTTGCAATCAGCTTTATTGAAGTATAATTTACATACAATAAAATTCACTGATGTTATGTGTATAGTTCAGTGGCTTTTGACAAAACGTGTTATCTGGGGAACCACCATCACCACTATTAGAACATAGAACAATTTGCTCATGTCCCTTTGATAGAACACCTTTCCCTTGTCTCCAGTCCCTGGAAACTATTGATCTGTTTTGTGTCTTTGTAGTTTTGCCTTTTAAAAAGAATTTCATAGAAAAGAAATTGTAGAGAACGTAGTAATTCGAATCTGGCTTCTTTTCACTTGTAATGCTTTCTATATTTGTCCATGATGTTGTGTGTATCCAATGTTTTTTTCTGCTTAAAGGTTGGCTAACATTGCATCGTGTGGGCATACCGTGATTAGTGTATTTATTTACAGTTGATGGACGACTAGGTTATTTCCAGCTTTTCGCTATTCTGAATAAATCTGCCAGGAACATTTGTGTGCATGCCTTTGTGTGAGCATGTGTCTCTCATTTCCCACAGGTAATTTCCCAGGAGTGGAATTGTTGCACTATGTGGGGTAAATGTGTGTGTGACTTTATAAGAATATTGCAAATTGTTGCTTACAGTGGCTGGTCCATCTGGCATGCCCTCTGCTAGTGTTCGAGAGTTATAGTCATGCCATATCTTCATACACCCGGACCATGGGATCATTCATCTTTTTAGTGTTGGTCCTTGTAGTGGGTTGTATGAGGCTTTTTTAGTCCACCATCCAGGACTCCAGGTGGCCCCCTCCTGCTCTGGTCACATAGATTCACACTTAGTTGTGGGTGCCACCCCTCTCCCATGCTGCTTCCTCATATGGGAGCCTCCTGGCCTTCTCAAGTCTGAACAGGGGTCCTTGCTCTGACATCCACGGTATCTGGTGCACATCCATCCTAACTGTGCTTGTTGGGTTTTTCCCACCTTCTCCACTTTTACAATTTTTTTAAATTTATTTATTTATTTTGAGGGAGAGAGAGAGAGAGAGGACAGAGCCCTCAGTGTGGAGCCCAATGCGGGACTCAAACTCACGAACCATGAGATCATGAGCTAAAGTCAAGAGTCAATTGCTTAACTGACTGAGGCACCCCATTTTTAAAATAAAAATTTGCAAGTTTACTTATTTATTTTAAGAGAGAGAGAGAGAGAGAGAGAGAATGCTGAAGAGGCAAAGAGAGAAGGAGACAGAGAGAATCCCAAGCAGGCTCTGTGCTGTCAGTGTGGAGCCCAATTGCCTTCTCCTCTTAACCCAAACTTCAGGGGCAGGAATGAAGAGAGGGAAGAAGTTTCCACATCTTTGCAGCTCAGGGTCTAGCACAGAGTCAAGAATTACGTGTTGAGTGAAGGAATAAACAAATGAATCTTGAGACTTTTAACACACTTTCTAATTGACAGGACTCACTCCCCCATCAATGCACTCAGCCGTTCTTCACAGGATGGATTTCTGCACATCTTTTCTCCACGGGCACCTAGGAAGAAAGAAATTTCCAAGAAAGCTAGTAGTGATGCATCCAGCCCCAGACTATGAGATGTGAGACTGAGTGAGTCACAGCAGGAAGGGGCTCTGACTTTACCCATTCTTTGCCTATCAGAGCCTTTCGCTTATTCAGAAGTACTTATCCAGTACTAATCTTGTGCAGGTACTTTGGTTAGGCTCTCAGGGTACCATGGCAGGGAAGGGGGAAACGTGTGAAACAGTCAGGCAAAGCTGTGAAGAATACATAGAACTGGACAGATGGAGAGACAAGGGAAAGACCTTTCTGGTTACAGAGTTCCTGCTCACAAAACTAAAAAGTGGACCCAAGCCAAGCCTGTTCAGGTGACTAGGCCCTGGCTAGAGCATGGTTAGAACATGGGGTACCTTTTGAGAACTGCAGCACATGTAATCAGAGGGGTCCTTGAACAATTGGAGAAGATTCTAGAATGCATGGTGAAGGGGATTGAATTTTATCTTACACACAAGGGGCTGAAGGGAAAGACTTTGTTTGTAACAGGACAGTAAAGGGATGAGATCAGTGTGTTAGAAAAAGATTCTGATAAGTATATGAGGGAAAAGGCAGGGAGCCCAAGCCACCTTTGACTTTTATACCAACCAGCGCTCATTTTCTCGGCTCCTAGATCTCCCAGAAATCTTTGATCACTTTTGGAAGCTGATCTGGTGTCCACCCTTCAAGTCTGTTTGCTCAGGCAGTTCCTGATACCCTAAGTCTATTTCTGAGGGTATGTGGCCTTCGGGACTGGACGCCTTTCTTTCTGTCCTGGCCCCACCACCAGGCGATCCACGCTCTTGTGTAACAGGGCTGGTTCTATTCGATCGTACTGGTCATCCAATCAGACAAGACAAATGAACGTTGGCGTAGCGATTTGGAGTTCACCGAACACCTAGAAATGTGACTGTCAGCCGGCATCTTATAAAAAAGGAGCAGGGCCACCCAAGGGTCTTCCCGGGGCCCTTGCCGAGAGGTCCTGTGTGGAGTTCTGCTCAGTGGCTGCAGACACCTTGGCGTAAGTGGTGGGAGCTTCTAGGGCTAGGTACCTGGCCTGGGATGGGAGTCATTCCAACCTAGAGGACAAATGCTGCCCTCGGCCCCATTGCATTTTTAATCTGTCCTCAAAGGGCACAGGCTTCCTCCCTAAACCTGCCATATTCTCAGGGAATATCACACTAGGAACCTCCCCCACCCGTCGAGGGTCTCATGTGCAGAATATTCTGTGAAGACACCCCCCCCCCCGGCCACCACCCCAGAAGGCCTTGTGGCCTTTACTGCTTATTCAGAGAGCTAGGAAGGGCACGCGGCTGGTGTGAGTGAGGGCAGCGGTGTGGTTCTCTCACTCGGATGACCATGGCCATCGCCTCTTGTATATAAACTGTTAGAGCAAATACAAAAGGCTGTGCATTCAAATAAACTTGCGAGGACACCCAGTCCACACAGGGATTCAGAGTTCCTGCACGGAACCCTGCCTCCGGAGGGGCCTCATCGGGCCCTCCTGATGGGGATGGCTAAGTCCCCTGGCCGGGCTCCCAAGGGAGGTGATGCAGCCTCAAGGGTCCCGGACCCGTGTTCCCGGCAGGTCTGCCTTCCCTCTTAACGTTACGACCTCGGTTTCTTTCTTTTTCTTCTGTCCTCACTCAATGGAAAGCAACAGGGCCACCTCCTTCCTCTTTGAAGTGGTCACTGAGGTCCGCTCTCTGCCTCTTCCCTGGGTAGGGGGCAGCCCTTCGGCACTTACTGGGCATCTGCGATCCCACGTCAGCACGAGAACTCGATCTTTGCCTGCCTTGTTCGGCTGCCTCAACTCCTTCTTGGAAGCAGGTGGCATCTCCGTTATGAATACATTAAAAAGAAAGAAAGAAAAGAATGAAAAGAAAGAAGGAAAGAAGGAAGGAAGGAAGGAAACACTCCTGGTTTGTTGGGAGACTAGTCTCTTGTTAAGGACACAGTCCTCATTCTAAGCATGTTCTAAGCCACAGGAAGGAGCTTCACGTGTAGAGAGTAATCTTTCTTCAGCGTGTGTCAGAGGCAGTAATTGACAAAGTGTAAGTTGCCAGGAACATTCATTAGCCGGCGAAGGGAGATGTAAACAGCTGCTTAGGGGTGTCTACGCAGAGGTGTTCCCTCTTCCCGGGGTGGAGGAAGTCCCGGATGGTGGAGTTTGGGGTGCGAGGAGCTGACGGGGCCCCGGCCCTCCCCCTGGGGCAGCGCCCGCATCTGGGGAGGCCGTGTGCGCCGAGCAGGGACAACCAGCCGACCCAGGGAGGACCCGTGGCAGTTGGTGGTGTGGGTGTGAATGCCGACCCCAACCTCGGGCCTGGCAGAGCTGTGCCTGGGGAGGGCTTCAGGGCGACGCAAGAGCATCTCCAGGTGCGCTCTTTCCGTGAAAACATGACTTGCAAGGACCTTGGATGAATTCGTGTCATTTCCCTCGGCTCCCTCCTCCGTTAGGACAGAAAGAATGGAGAATAAGAGAGAAAGGAGAAGAAGGAGAGGGGGATAAAAGGAAGGAGTCGGCCATCTGGGAGGTGAGCGAAACCTTGCCTGGTGACATAGACGGGGTCCCTGAGGTCTCAGACGGTGGCGAAACGCCAGTTTGTACCGGTCGCCTAGGTTGTGAAACCGACTGTCACTGGATAGTGAAGAAAGGGCTGTTTAAATTTTGGCAGCTTGATAGACTTTTTAAAAACCTCTTTGCAAGGTTGATTTTAACATAAATCTGGAGCAAGCATAACATGTAAAACACCACTCAGGGCCATTACAGTTATGTTATGGTTTTATTTTCTCTCGCCAAGTGGGATTTCTCTCTCTGCTGGTATTATACGTGCCTGCCAAAACCATATAAAAAGCATTCATGGAGAAAAGTTTCTAATGCCAGCAGCCAATGCAGGCCTTTCTCGAACCTGATGGTCATAAAGCAGGGCCTGGAGACCAGCAGGAAGTAGATGTGAGGAAAGATGCTGAAGGAGGCACCCTGGAAGCCAAGATGCATACACTCTCTTCCCAG
>NW_027531522.1:3985848-3989197 GCF_008692635.1 Crocuta crocuta | reverse complement strand
ACGGAGACGCTGTGATTCCTCACGGCTAAAGCTGCAAAGAGACCGAAGTCGGTGGCGTTCTTCAGTGATGTTTATCTTCTCATCTGTCCGTTTTTTCTGTCAAGGAGGATAAGCTGCTAAAACACCCAACTTTGCAGTTCGCAACAATCAGGACGCACGTTTGCACTTTTTACACACGTTTACGCCAACACAGGTCATCCTGTTTCCCTTCCTGCTTCTAAAATTAGGAGTTAGAGAAAGAGTCATAGGGGAAAAAAATGATCGTGTGCAGTGACTAATAGCTTTGATAAAACACACACACAGACACACACACACCCTTCCTGTGGCATTTATAGTAACCAAACCTGTCCTGAGCAGACAGTCATATTTTTCTGCGCTGACATAGGCCATCGAGACAGATACGAATTCTGAAGTCCCCTGTGACTCGGTTGTGTGAGGAAGCCTTTGTGTGGCTGGGAGCAGTGGTCACAGGACAATGGACTTCGAGCAATATATGCAAATGTGTCCTTTCCCCATTACGGAAAGTGACCTTTCTGATGAGATTGGAATAGCAACATCAATTCCTGGGTTAATATGACTTATTGGCCTAAAGGGAGGGCGCCGGCTCTGCTAGCAGGATTTAAAAACTAGGAATCAGACATGTCCAATTCGAACCTTCCCCAGAGTCCCAGGGCCCTTCCCTGTGTGATGTTAGAGAAACTTTTGCTGCCTTTGGCAATCCAAGGAAACCATCTTTCAGGAGAGTTATGAGCCTTTATTAAGAGTTCACCCAAAAATCAAGAGAGATGGCTTAGATAATGTCAGGACCTCTGAGGTCCCCATACAGGACCTTCCCAGATTATTCTAAGCCTCAGTGCCAGGGGCAGATTCAGGCCAGATTCAGAGACATGCCTGTCAATAAAAATCATTATCAAATGGAGTTAAGAGTTACTGTTTGTTGGCGAAACAGTCCGGTAGCAGCTACATACAGAAAACGCACAGAAGGTGATTTTCCCAGAGGAGTGGTCCAGCCTCGCCAAGAAACTGCTCCCTCTGGCTGTCCCCACCTCTGCTCTTCCTCCTGCCTCAGGAGCCAGTGAGTTTGGCTGTAATTCAATTGCTCTTTCCATACCCATCCTTGTCAGTGACTGTCTCGAGAGAGAGAGAGAGAGAGAGAGAGAGAGAGAGAGAGAAGCGGGCAGAGAGAGAGAGAGAGGGAGAGACAGAATCCCAAGCAGTGCTGTCAGCACAGATCCTGATACAGGGCTCGATCCCATGAATACTGGGATCATGACCTAAGCTGAAATCAAGAGTCGGATGCTTAACCCACTTAGCCACCCAGGTGCCCTGAGACTTTATGTTTTTAAAATGCCTTAAAGTCTCAAAGTCCGTAAGTAAGAAACTCAGAGACACAGAGCACATCCAGCGTGTGCTGACAAGCGTTTTGCTGTTACTGACGGAGCAACTGGAGATGAATGTGGATACATTTTTTTTTCAGTGAGGCCAGGATTTCAAAGGAACCACAACAAAAAACACAAACAGCGATATCATTTAAAGGAAGAGCGCACCCACTGCCCTTAGAGAGAATCAGATGCTTTTAGTTGATTAAAAAAAAGTTGAGACAAAGTTTGCTGCTATGAGACCATTTATGCAGGTTACACTTCGTGTTTGCAAATAAAGAGCCCCGTTTAAAAATTCGATTAAAAGGTATCGGTCAAAAGAAGTTGACATCGCCTTGTTAAACCATTGTTCTCGGTGAAAGAGGCGTTTGGCTGGGTTTCCCATCTGTAGGGGCAAAATGGCTAAGTATTTAATTGCTTAGAAAGTAATCCCATTATTTCAGATTTCATGCATAATGAATTCTTTTTCCAAATTTGAGGAATTATGAAGGGAAAGCGAGATTCTCTGGTAAAGTTGCATTTTGAAAAAGCACTCGACAGATGCTGTACCATCAGAGCTGCCTCGGTCTGGGAGAGGCTCTCAGCCTCAGACTGGGGAGCAGGTACCAGAAATTGAGTATGCGAGACCCACGTGACAATCAAATGAGGTGATGTCTGCCTCCGGTTCCCAGCATGAAATCACCGTAAAAACAGGACTTTTTAGAAACATGGCATAAATGAATACTTTGTTTCATTTAAAGCCCCTAATATTTCTCCTAAGAAGGGCCTCGTCTGTGGAAACATCTCAGCCCTAAGCCGCTCCTGGTAACATTGAGTACCTCTGAGAAGTTTTTTTTTTGGGGGGGGGGAACAGGGCAGGCCTTTATTTCACAATTTCTGTCACAAATGACTAGACAGGAAAGTGATTAGAAACCGGGGGGTCAGAGGAGGTGTGGGGTGAATAGGAGAATTGCGAGCACCACAGAGCGCCCAGCAAGAAACACAGGCGTCAATAAAGATCTGTTGTTTGGACGGATGACTGGATGGACCCAGTGAAAGGTTTTGTGATCACAAAAAAAGGTCAGTCAATGCTTTTCCTTGTAGAGCCCACTCACCCACACACCCCATCCCCCATGATTGGGAAATGGGGACTCCTAATTAAGTTGATTAATATGCCCTAAATGAACCACTTAATTTCAAAAAAGTGTTCAAAGGCCTTACTAACATTCACACCACACAGACCAACCCAACCATGTGATTCTTCGGTGAGTCATAAAAGCCCCGTAGGGTAGTGCTGAGCTTGGACGTCATTTATCACCGTGGGCTTCCGCAAAAGTGCTCTGTGAACTCTAGTGTTCAGAGAACTTTGATTCTTGAGAAATAGGAAAGTCTTTTACCTACGTATTTATTTTTGCTCTTTTTTATTATTATTATGAAACACGCTACTATCTAATCGGTGCTTGAGATTTTTGACAAGGGAATTTTACGGCTGGGGGGCCACCAGCATTGACCTTTGCTGATGGGTTTGACCTCTGCTAAGTGGGATTCTCAGTGGGCTGCTGGGGCCTCTGAGAAAGGGACCCTCTGAAAGTGAGAAGCGTAGGCTGATTTAAGCCACAAGCAAAAAACACCCAAACCAAACCAAACCAAACCAAAACAAAACAAAACAAAAAACCCCCCTCTCCCGGAAGGTTTGGGAATTTGTGTCTCGATTTCTCTCTGTGACTTTGACTATACTTACAATTTAATGGGATTCGTGTATTTTTTTTCTTTTGCTTTTTAAACTTTCTCTTTGCTCTTCAAAAATATTTTTAGGAAGTTTTCATGATTTTTTTAAATTTAGTAAAATAGCTAAGGATCATTTATTCACAACATCAGGAAACTGGGAACTACTCTCCCTTAACCGCTAGTCCTCTCCCTGCTCAAGGCAGAGAGTACACGTAGTGACATGTTTACCCTGACTTTCTTGTCCAATAAAGCTTTTTACCCCC
>NW_027531522.1:3980774-3985804 GCF_008692635.1 Crocuta crocuta | reverse complement strand
GAGTGAGGTGGGAGGGGCGGGGGTGGGAGGGGGGGGGGAAGGAAAAGAAAAATATGTCCAATGTGTTGTTAAGACAGCTTCAGAAAACATTCTGGTCCCGATAGAAAACCTGTCAGAGCTATGTGTATACTACTTACTGCAAAGCCATTTTCTGTCACTGGAGGTGAGAGTCTGTCCCATCATCTGTCTGGGAGAAAACTGTCATTAGAACGTTGGTGTGGGGGGTGTTGGAAACCATGCGTGTTTCCTCCCCCTTTCCCGCAGGGCCTGGGCTCCTGAGGCAGCCCCCCCTCCCCCCAGTTCAGTGAAATCGTGACCTTCTCCTCACTGTGTTTCATTCTATAACTGTCTGAAAAGCCACCGCTTCGTCTAGGACACAGTCGGATCCCTCCTGGTGACCCATTTGTCCCTACTGTCTTGTAACCTACTTTATCATTCCTACAAATCAATCAGAGCCCTAAAGCATTGATCCTGTGCTGACATGTTAGAGCAGATGTGGCTGACCTCGCTCTGAGACATACATGAAGGAATGAGAGGGAAGGGCAATTTTCTGATAATTTGCTTCATTAATGGAAACCATTAGAGAAGAATGGAAACTATGGTTGAAGCCAGAGCACTGACAGATCTCTCGCAGCTTCACAGCATCTGTGATATTGTAGTCATCTATCATTTAGATGATTGTATGGGAATAGATTCAATTATTCCTTCTAATGAACAAATTACACATATCTGATGAATATGCATAGTCCTGAGTGATCTGGGGGGACTTGAGCACCTACTACGTGCTAAGTCCGAAAACCAGTGCATATTATTTTATATGTTTTTCACTAAAACGACCATGCGAGCTGCATAATAGCTCCTTTCTAGAAATGTGGAAACAGGAACTCAGAAGTCTACCCAGGGTCACGCTGCAGAGCTGGGAGCCCGTTACCCACAGGCAACAAGAGAGCAGAGAAGAGGGGCCAGGACCTCAGCACGACGGTCCTCAGGGGATGAGCCTACCTACTCGGTGCACCCAGTGCTCATCACTGGCAAAATGTTATCGTCCGTGCTTAGCCATAAGTTCCTTTAGTTCATTGACTTGTATATCATGAGTGGTTCACACAAAGCTTAACACATATAATTCGTTACGTGAATGATTACGATACATTCTGTACAATCAAATCCCAGAGGTCTGCCTTTTCCATTCATTTAGGGATTCGTTTCTTGGCAGCATTTTCTCTGTGTCAGGGCCGGTTTCACAGGCGTCTGGGACACGGACTCTAACAGCCCAACACCGCCTGCCCACACAGCCCTCTCCCTTCCTTTGCTCATTGTTGTGGCTGCTTCCTGCACAAACATCAGGGCTGCCGTTGACATGTGATTCACACGTTTCAATTGTTTTTGCCCTTGTGAGAATTCTGGTTGGGGAATAATAAAATGGGTGAGGAAATAAAAATGAGAAAGAACGGGGTGGGGGAGGGAGTTCAATATCCTAGTTTTTACAAGTTCTAAATGCTGAATCAACATTCACTCAAAGGATAACGAGAAGGTGAATGTACATCTGGTACCGTCACTGACCCTTGTGATTCAGCTCAGCCCTGAGGAGGCCCAGCCAATCAGCACGTAGCTGTCGCTGCCATGCAGTCCGCACAAGGGAGCTGAGAATGTGGAGGTGAGAATTTAGCTCAAAGTGAACCTACAGCTTTCTCTGTAAACACAAAGGCTTTAAAAGCTGCCGTGCATTACCCTACTGCTAAGTACTCTGGCAGCAATATCTAGGGGCATAGGCACCATAAGAAAGGAGAAAGACCCAAAGTGATTGGACGGCTTTGGGGACATTTCCGTTCCTACTGTTTTTGTGAGTGTCGTTCGGAGCATCGACACCTGACCACTTTCCTGACCCCAGAGGAGTCTCAGGGAAGCCAAATCTTTAACGAGTCTAAGAACAAGTTTTCTATCCCTCACTTGGAGGAGGGTATAGTGACTGCAGGTAGAAGTGGCCAATCCAGGGGCGCCTGGGTGGCTCAGTCGGTTAAGCCTCCATGAGGTCATGATCTTGCAATTCGTGAGTTCCAGCCTGCATTGGGCTCTGTGCTGACAGCTCGGAGCTTGGAGCCTGCTTCGGTTTCTGTGTTTCTCAATCTCTGCCCCTTCCCTGCTCACTCTCTCAAAAGCAAAGACACATTAAAAAAAGAAAAAGTGACCAATCCAAGTATCTTCCAAGCTCCCCTGCCTTAGCGTCTCACTCTGCTTCTTTATTTTAGAATAACACAGTAAGAGAGAACAAGAGAGAGGCAGTGAGTGTCCCAAGTGATGACCAAGAAAATTCTGAAGGTTAAAGCCTTTTCCTCACTTCTAGTGCTGACATTCTTGTAAAGAGTTATGGCTTAATTTGTATTTGCAAAAGGCACAAAAGGGTGTATAATGTAAAGCAAGTGTCTCTCCCATGTGTACCTAAGTCATATTCTTCCCCTTACTTCCAGAGTCAACCACTGAAACTGGTTTTTCTGTGTTTTCTTCCAGAGATACTCTGTGTATCTGTAAGCATATATATTTATTTAAACAAATGAAATTGTTCTCTATACATTGTTGCGTGTCATGTTTTGTTTTTTTCTGTGTGTGTTTGTGTGTGTGCACGCGCGCATGTGCACGCGTGTGTGTGTGTATTGAGAGAGCTGGGGAGAGGGCAGAGACAGACAGAGAGAGAGAGAGAGAGAGAGGGAGAATCCCAAGTAGGCTCCATGCTCAGCATAGAGCCTGGCTCCGGGCTCAGTCCCAGAACCCTGGGATCATGACCTGAGATGAAATCAAGAGTCAGACGCTCAACAACTGAGCCAGCCAGGTGCCCCTGGGTTTGTTTTTTCAATCGTCAGTGTATCCTGGACAGATAATTCCAGAATCAGCACATTTAGAGCATCCACATTCTTTTTAAGGGCTATGTGGCATTCTCTTTTTTTGGATGAACTTCTACCAGATATTTAAATTGTTTTTCTTGTTTTTTTTTTTTTTTGCCCACAGAAAAAGTGCTTCAGTGAATGTGCAGACATTACTACTTCATAGATGCTTGAATACTTCTGAAGGATAAATTCCCTATCAGAGGGACTGGTGTGTTAAATGAGTGAGTTCTAAATACCACCATTGTCACGTACAGGTGTATAGTACATGCCGCCCGTTGTGTCCAGCCTCCTGCCTACTCTTGGCCTTTAACTATCCTTAGCCACAGGAACCCATTTGCAGTCAAATGCTCTACCACTGAGCTATACCCCCCGATAGCCACAGGAACCCGTCTGAAAGTGCCATATTGTTCCCATCCTCTCTATCCACTGTTCACTCGACCAAAACGGTCTCTTTTTACCCATCCCACCTCCTCTTTTGTCACATGAGCCTTTGGATCTCAAACTAGAAGGAACCACTTACTCTTGGCAGCTTTCTATCTCCTCAAGAGATAGCCTCAGTGGCTTCCTGTGCGCACCCATAGTAACCGTGCTTCTGCCTTATTGCAGAGAACATACAGCAAAGCCACACACGTGAAAAAATTATAGACTGTGAGATGGATTATGATGGCAATGAGCCGACTATGATGCTGAGAGAATGATGTAAGAAACTCCACTTGATTTGCCCTTCAGTAGGAGAAGGACCAAGTCAGAGAAGGGCGTTCCAAGATATGGGAAGAGAAAGGACAAAGGCTCTAAGTTGAGAAGAACTTGGCTGGTGTGAGAAACAGAACCAAATCAGGTATTGCTGGAGCACAGGGAGCCGCTGACACAGGAGTAGGTAAGATCTAAGAAATGGGCAGAGGCAAGGTGATCTAAAGGCTGGCAGGCCATGTGAGGGGTGTGAATATTCTAGGTACGATGAGAAGCCATTGAAGGGTTTCATATACGTGGGCACCATGTTTTGATTTACCTTTTAGGAAGAGGAGAATATACCTGGTAGCAACTGGGCACTCAGGGAGAGAGAATGGTGGGTCTGGACCAGAATGGCAGCCTTGGAAATAGAGGGAAGTTGATGGAATGTGATAGTTTGAAAGAAGAGCCAGCAGCATTTGCTGATTGACTGACTGTGGCAGTGAGGGAAAGAAATGAGGAATGGAAGTTCCCACATTTTTGGCTTGAGTAACCAAATGGACTCTGAGAGCTTAAACAACGTGGTAGACCTGGAGAAAAGTAGATGAATTTTGAGGGATAGTTGGGAGGGAGAATTAGGAGGATGTGATGATACTGGATGTGGGGGAGGGAGGATCTCTCATGGTTTCGGGCATGCTGAAGGTCTCCATTGGCTATCGATAAGCAATATCAGTTCCTTGCCAAGTGGGCCTCTGCTCACGACATAGCAGCTGGATTCTGTCAGAGGGTGCAGGCAAAAGAGCAAGAGAGGGTGAGGATAGATGGAAGCCAGAGCCTTTTCATAAACTAATCTTGGAAGCGACATCACATCGTTTTTGCTATATTCTATTTGTTAGAAGCGAGTCACTCTTCCAGTCTACACTTGAGAGGACAGGACAAAACAAAGGCATGAATACCAGGAGGAGAGGATCACCGGAAGCTGCCTCCTAGGCCACGTAAAATGATTAGACTTTAAAGATAAAGAAGAAAGTTATTCAGCCAAGGTACCCTTCAAATATCAAGGCTATTGAAGAATAGTCCTGAGCATGCAGGAGCTCAGGGACTCCCATGTACAGGTGCTCTTCCTAAGGAATCTGTTAGAACAGGCATAATAGGGTTCTCCAGGAAAGCAAAACCTGTAGGATGGATATATGGGAAAAAATTTATGTAAGGAATTGGCTCACACAGTTATGGAGACTGAGAAGTTCCATGATCTTCCATTTGCAAGCTGGGGACCCAGGAAAGCCAGTGGTGTGATTCAGTCTGAGTCTAAAGGCCTAAGAACCAAGAGTACCTTGGGTAGGAGATCAATATTCCAACTCAAACAACCAGGCAGGAAGGCTGAATTCTTCCTCTCCTGTTTTCTTCTAACCAGGCCCTCAACATATTGAATGATGCTCTCCTACATTTTGGGGGTGGGGGATGGGGGATGGGGGAAGGGGG
>NW_027531522.1:3960811-3980644 GCF_008692635.1 Crocuta crocuta | reverse complement strand
GATGGGGGAAGGGGGTGGGGTGTGGTGGGGAGGAGAAATAAACTACTGAATCCATTGCTTCAAGTGGTAATGTCATACAGACACACCTAGAAATAATGCTTGGCCAAATATCTGGGCATCCTGTGGTCCAGTCAAGTTGACACATAAAATTAACTATCACGGCAAACCGACTATCCATTTTTGTAAATAAAATTTATTGGAACATAGCCACAACCATTCATTTATGTATATTGTCTTTGGCTGCTTCTGCACTACAACAGCCAGCCGAGTAATTTTGACAGATTCCCACCAGGCCTAAAATATTTACTATCAGGTTCCTTAATGAGAAAGCTTCCCTACTCATGGACTACACGGTGGACGTTATCCCGGAAGCCATGACTGGGGAAACTGGCAAAAGGTCTGATGGTGGCCATTTCCCGTATTTAATTATAGCGCCAAGGCCAACATAAGGGTGGAATTATGGGTAAAAGAATAACACATAAACATTACATGCTCTGGAAAAGTAAGAAAAATGTAACTCGAAACGAGAAGCAAAGAAAGAGGCAGAGGGGAAAGTACAATAAGGCTGTATGCGGCCGAACTCACAATGGGAGACAAAGTGGGTTTAGTAAGATAGAGTGCGCCTGCGTCGTGGGCACCCAGTGCGTCAGGACGCGGGGTCAAGGGTCAGCCGCGCAAGATGGCGGCGAGGACCTGCCGCGGCTCAGAGCGGCTCCGGCGCGCTGTTTCTCTGGGCGCCAGGTATTTCGGGGTGTGGAATTCGTCGACCTTGTCAACAGAGCACGCACACTGGCTGAGGGCATGATGTCAGAGACGACGGGAAAGTTCTATTTGTCGTCAGAAAGAGGTGAGTGGGAACCTTGATATTGATTGATAAGGCAACTCGGGAGTGAAGTCGAGAGTCGGGTCACCGACGCCGCGCGCTGTGTATATAAACTTGAACAGAGAAACAGCTGGGACCTGTCGGTGTTGTGGACCCCAGACGACACCAATACTGGAGTGAATTGTGCACCCTCAGCCTTCGGATCCTTTTGATATATATCAGACACGGCTCCGTGATAATAAAGACTATACCTTCTTTTAAACACCGTATGAACATTCCTGAAAAGGGATCATATATTAGGGCCCAAAGAAATCATTGATGGGTTTCCTCAAAGTGAACTGTTATTAATAGTTTCCGAACACAGTACAATAAAGCTAGAAATTAAAACTAAAAACAAGAAAGCACTTCCACCTGGAAATTTTTAAAAATTTCTATTAAACAATTCTTGGGTTACAAGAGAAATACACACAAAAGTTACAGAGTTTCTGAAAAATGAGAATGATAATTTCTGAAAAAGGCTATGAATCAAGACTGTATACGTAAAACCTTTATATTGTTATGTATTTAAAACATCTTTATATAAGAAGCAGTGCTCATTAAAAATTCATAGCCCTAAACACCTCTATCAATGAAAATTAAAAATGGAAAATAAATGAATGAGAGCCCCAATTCAAAAGTCTAGAAAAAAAAAATAAAACCAAAAGCACACAAAGATAATAAAGGCAAATGCAGAAATTAATGAGATTGAAAACAGAAAAATAGTAGATGAAACCCATTAATCAAAATTGTAGGGGCACCTGGGTGGCTCAGTCAGTTAAGTGTTGGACTTGGGCTCAGGACTATGATCTCTCTGTCCATGAGTTTGAGCCCCGCATGGGGGCTCTCTGCTGTCAGTGAGGAGCCTGCTTGGGATTCTCTGTCTCCCTCTCTTTCTGCCCCTCCCTTGCTTGCACACTCTCTTTCAAAAATAAATAAACATTAAAAAAAAAAAAGAAAAAAGAAAGATAGGGCTGTCTATTTAAAAAAAAATTCTAGTTCTTTGGAAAAGATGCACAAAATAGATCACTAGCTAATTTAACCAAAAAGGAGATGTGATGAAAGAAACAGAGTCAGAGGGAAATTTGAAGATGCTATACTGCTGGCTTTGAAGATGAAAGAAGGGGCCACAAGCCCACAATATAGGCAGACTCTGGATGCTAGAAAGGCAAGAGAATGGATTCTACCGTAGGGCTTCCAGAAGGAATGCATCCCTTCTCTTGGTGATATACCTAGGAGTGCAATTCCTGAGTCAAATGGTAACCCGTGTTGAACCACTCGAGGTACTGCTGGATGGCTTTCCAAAGTGGTCGCACCATTTTACATTTCCCCTGGCACTCAGGGTTCCGAGCCCTCATCTTCTGCCAATCCTTGCTATTGTCTGGCTTTTTGATTGTATCTGTCCTGGTGAGTGTGAAGTGATTTGTGGCTTTGGTTTGCATTTTTCTAGTAATTAATGATGTTGAGCACCTTTCCATGTATTTATGAACCATGTGTGTATCTTCTTTGGGGAAACATCTATTCAGAGTCACTCCTCCTTTTAAAATGTGTCCTTTTCATTGTCGAGTTGTAAAAGTTCTTTACGAATTCTGGGCATAAGTCTTGTGGCTTTGGTTGGAACATCTTTGCCTGGTTGTTCATTTCCCTTGACTCTGTTGGGATTCCTGCATTAGGCAAATCAGGCCCTCTCCTGCTTCCTGGACTGGCTTTGTGCAGCCACCCCTGTTTATTCAGCTCATTGGGAGATTCTGGGGACCTCTACCAGCTCTTTCCCTCCTCAGGGAGAAGCGCAGGGCTGTCGTTTTTGTCTCCTGCTCTGTGCTGGGCAGGGGTGTGGGTGGCTATGGCCTCCATCCAAACCACTGTCTCTCTTCTCCCCTAGGTGACTAGACTGTGCTGACCAGTCAAGAGATTCAGAACTGGGTAGGCAGTTGCTAGCTCTTTGGGCAGCTCTGGAAACGTTGAGGAGGTGGATGTAAAGATAAACCCTTTTCCTCCCTAGTGGTGGCTGACAGCGGATGGGGATTTTTCATCCGCTCACCCTGTGCCAGGCAGGGGAAGGATGTGGCATCTATCAGCCCAAGCTACCGTGTCCATTTATCCCCAGGCAGTGAACTGTGCCAGACCTGTCAGAGCTCCGAGACTGGCAAGACAAGGGCTAGTCTTCTGGGGAGACCTCTGGAAAAAGTTGGGGTGCTGGATATACAAACCAGCCTCTTCCCCTAGGTTAAGCAGGGAGCTGGGTGGGGGCGCTCTTTCCTGATCACATGGTGCAACGCCAGGTGCGGGGACTCTCATGGGAGGGTGTCCTGAGTCTCCCTACTGACTTTGATGAGGCTAGTTTTGTGTTCTTTCCGATGCAGCAGGCTTTCAGTTTGTTTCCGGATTTCTCATAAAGAGACGGTCTCTGAACTGTTGCTGGATTGGTGTGTTTGTTGGGCGAGGGAGGGTCCAGGGCTTCCCACTTCACCGTCTTGTTGACATCACCCTCATTTCAGCTCAAAGGACTTCACTTAGTGTTTATATTGATTGGGAGGATCTGCTAGTGGCAGATTTTCTCAGTTTTTGTTTCTCTGAGCGCAAGGTAAGATAAAACACAAAAAGCTCACTTCTGCCCAAGATCCAGTTTTCTTGAACAAAAGCTCCTCAAATTGCTACAAGGTTTTGGTTAATGTCCAAGGTTCTGAAAAAGTCGATGATGACAATTTTGCTGCTATTCTGATTACTTTCATGGAGAAGTGGATTTTCAGAGGGTTTTATCCCATCGTTCCTTCCCTCTGGTTATTGAAAAAACTCTGGAAGATCAGTATCAGTCAGAGGTCTGCTAGAAAAACACAGCCAGTAAAAGGTATATATTAAAGTGATTTATTTCAAGGCATCAGTTTATGTGATTGTGAGGGCTTATTAGGTTAAGTCGAAAAAACGTAGGCTAGGCTGTCAGGAAGGGTCGGCTGGAACTCTCAGGCATGAGCTGAAGCTGGTGTCCATACGTCGAATTTCTTCTGGAACACCTCATTTCTGCTCTAAAGGCCTTATTGAATCAGGCCCACCCAGATCATCTACAGTAATATTTCTTAGTTAACATAAATTGATTATAGACTTGAATCGTGTCTACAAAATACCTTCACAGCAACACCTTGATTAGCGTTTGAGTATTTTCATGAGGTCTCTGGGGAAACCAAGCCAACTATGACTGTCCAAGTCAGATGAAGTACAAAGTTATGGTAACAGTGTGACCTCACATGCATTAAGTGGAAAGAAATTGAGGCCATCTAGTAGTTTTGGGAAAGTTAGTGATGTGATGTGGTGCAAAGTACCACAGAGAACGCTGAGCTAACCTGGCTGAAGTCCTGGCCAGGTGGTTTAGCAGAGAATTTACCAACCTGTGTGAGCAGCAGTCTTCTCAACTGTGAAAGAATACTAAAAATAAAACCACAGGTTTGAGCTTTACGTGAGAGAATGCTAAGGAAAATGCTTTATAAACTATAAAGCACAACACAGTCCCCTGAGTTAATGTAAAGACTTGGTCAAAATTAAATTTCATCAAACCGATGACTTAAAAACCCTTCTACATAACATCATTTGGAGGACCAAAAGCCAGAGCTTCTGTATATCCCCGGCCTACGTATCTGCCCCCACGTGGGAACAATGGGCGTGTGTCCCGTCAGCAAATCCCAAATGTCCCTTAGTCTCTCTGGTTCACTAGAGCCATGATCAATACACACGGTTTGTTTGTATATTTTAGCATTTTTGCTGCTGCTTATTTTTAATAGTAAGAGGCAATGCTCTACTTACGGCATTTTGTTTGAAGAAAAGCTAAATTCCCAAGTCCGTGTAGGAAAATATTAAAAGAAAAAATTGTATGGCTTCAGAGTTAAACACTCAGTGTTTGATTGGGAGACCTTGTGTGACAGTGTGAACATAGTCTGCTTTGTGTGCCCTGCAGAGTACTGCGTCCGCCGCTGGGACTTGTTCTGTTCGTTCTGTGATTATTTTCTTTCTTTAGAATCTTGGAAAGACTTGCTAGTTTACAGTAAATCAAGTTTACAATCTGGACAAAATGTGGGAGTGCGGTGGGGGTGGGGAGGATGGGTTCTATTCTCAGAATTTAAATGGAAAACTCCCTCCTTGTGCCTGGTCAGACCCTGGTTTGGAGATGTGTAAGTACAACCACAGCAGGAAGATCCCTTCTGGACTTTTTGGGGAAAATATCTGAGGCCATCTAAGGCACCGAGTCCCCAGGCTACCAGGAAGCTTGAGGGGGAAAAATGGTAGGTAAACACAGGGAAAATATAAACCCTCATATTTTAGTGCCATCATCTTTGGTAAAACTAAGTAAAAGTAGCACATATTAGTTGCCACAGAATCCTTCACTAATACTATCTGAGGCCAAAAAAGATTTTTTAAGTGTATATGAATATATTAAAGTTGTATAGAAAATGTCACATATGCTGAAGGACTCAATCACCTGTTTTTATAGAACTTTAACAAAGTGATTGGCTGAATGTCTTACATAAATGGATTTCTCATGTAGTCCCCTCCACTGGTAACTGCGATGGTAATTTAAAAAAATTTTTTTTAAAAATATAGTTTATTGTCAAGTTGGTTTCCATATAACACCCAGTGCTCATCCCAACAAGTGCCCTCCTCCGTGCCCATCATCCCCCTTCCCTCTCCCCTCACCCCTATCAGCCCTCAGCTAGTTCTCAGTATTTAAGAGTCTCTTGTGGTTTGTCTGCCTCCCTCTTCTTAACTATTTTTTTCCTTTTCCCCTCCTCCATAGTCCTCTATTAAGTTTCTCCTGATCCACCTATGAGTGAAAACATATGGTAGCTGTCCTTCTCTGCCTGACTTATTTTGCTCAGCATAACACCCTCGAGTTCCATCCATGTTGCTGCAAATGGCCAGATTTCATTCTTTCTCATTGCCATGTAGTAATCCATTGTATAGATAAACCACATCTTCTTGATCCATTCATCCGTTGATGGACATTTAGGCTCTTTCCATGTTTTGGCTATTGATGACAGTGCTGCTATGAACACTGGGGTACATGTGCCCCTAGGCATCAGCACTCCTGTATCCCTTGGGTAAATTCCCAGCAGTGCTATTGCTGGGTCATAGGGGAGTTCTGTTGTTCATTTTTTGAAGAACCTCCACACTGTTTTCCAGAGGGGCTGCACCTATTTGCATTCCCACCAACAGTGTAGGAGGGGGCCCGTTTCTCCACATCCTCGCCAGCATCTAGAGTCTCCTGATTTGTTCATTTTACCGACATGAGGTGGTATCTTAGTGTGGCTTTGATTTGTATTTCCCTGATGACGAGGAATGCTGAGCATCATTTCATGTGTCTGTTGGCCATCTGGATGTCCTCTCTGGAAAAGTGTTCATGTCTTCTGCCCATTTCTTCACTGGATTATTTGGTTTTTGGGTGTGGAGTTTGGTGAGTTCCTTATAGATTTTGGAGACTAGCCCTTTATCCAATATGTTATTTGCAATTATCTCTTCCTATTCCGTCGGGTGCCTATTAGTTTTGTTGATTGTTTCCTTTATTGCAAGAGTAAATTTAAGATGACCACAGTAATTTACTCAAAAAACAAATTCACAAGGCAGTGTAACTTCAGTAAAAACTGAGGGTGATCATGCAGTTGCAACAACTGTAGTAAAAGAATGAAAGAAATCCTAACAGCTCCAGATGCAGGAAGATGTCTGCGGATAATAGAGCAGTCATAGCTGAAGTCCACGGTTTTGCAAAAACTACTTTGTGGTACTAAAATGAGGCTTTTCCAGGGGTCAGCAAACTTTTTCTGTAAAGGGCTCTCGTAAATGTTTTAGGCTTTGTGGGCATCAGGTTTCAGTCACAGCTACTGACTCCATGGCTTGAAAGCAGCAGTAGAAAAATATGTGAACGGGCATAGGTGTTTTCAATAAAACTTTATTTACAAAAATCTTGTGGAGGGCTGGATTTGGCCCTCAGACTGTGGTTTGTGGACTCCTGCTCTAGTTAGTAAGAAGCTGCTGGTTCATATGTTTTAAGTATAGAAAAAGGGAGGCGGGAAGAGAGAAAGGGAGAGACAGAAAGAAGCATATTACAAAAAGTATTTAAAATGAGTGATTCATTTGGTAGAAGGATTAACTACTTAACACTGTTTTCCAGGGGCACTTCAGTGGCTCAGTTAGTTAAGTGTCCGACTTCGGCTCAGGTCGTGGTCTCACACTTTGTGGGTTAGAGCCCCATGTCGAGCTCTGTGCTGATAGTTAGCTCAGAGCCTGGAACCTGTTTCAGATTCTGTGTCTCCCTCTCTCTCTGCTCCTCCCCCACTCATGCTCTCTCTCACTCTTGCTTTCAAAAATAAGTAAACCTTGGGGCGCCTGGGTGGCTTAGTCGGTTAAGCGTCTGACTTTCGCTTAGGTCATGATCTTGCGGTTCGTGGGTTCGAGCCCCGCGTCGGGCTCTGTGCTGACTGCCGGCTCAGAGCCTGGAGCCTGTTTCAGTCTGTGACTCCCTGTCTCTCTGACCCTCCCCTGCTCATGCTGTCTCTCTCTCTCTCCTAGAAATAAATAAAAAACATTAAAAAAAAAATAAGTAAACCTTAAAAATTTTTTTTAAAGAAAAAAAGTTAAAGACAAGTGTTTAAGAGTGAGAGGGAAAATTATAGACTATGGCATTGAAGCGCCCTTTGGCAGGATTTTCACAGAATCACAAATGGGACTAAAACAAGCTTTTGGAGGGTATTTGCTTTAGATGAAAAGCTACCCCTTCATGAAGAAGGAACTTTCAGTAATCATTCTAAGTAACTTAGCAACTCCACTTTTCCAGAGACATGTCCCTGGTCTTTGGGGCCACTTGACCATGGGTGCCTCTTTAATAGGCCAGCTGTTTAAAGAAGGCAGTTCCGTCAGTCAGTGAATGAAGGCTGCTGGGCACGGAACCTATTTCCAAAAGTGTTGTGTTAAGGATCGGTGTTTCATACCAACTTTTGCCCTTCTGTGAATTAGCAATAACCAGTTTTCTAGGACCAATGTGAGTTCAGTCCAGGACACTGAACCATTGCTCTTTGCACAATAAAACCCACAGAGCTTATGGGAATACTGAGACTAAGGGGCACAGCACCCAAACACTTCCATCACTGAAGCAGTTTAAAAAAAAGGGGGGGGGAACCTAATAAAAATAGTAGTACAGTTTTAGGCATTGCTAAATGGCCAGGAGATATATAAATACCGCAATAAACATGGCAGGTTATCTTGCAGAGGACCCGAAGGGCGGCTGCGGGCCAGACCGCTGGAAGGGCTGTGTCCCTGGACTGCTGCCAAGTAGAGGCAGGCGTGGCTTGAAGTCAGACGTCAGGGGGTAACTCCAGGTCCAGCCCTGGGGGACTACCCACGGGGGGAAAGACTGCGGGAGCTGGGGATGCTTGGGGGGGGGTTGGGTGGGGGTGTCCCTTGTGTCCTGTGTGCACAGTTCGGCCCGGTGCGGTTTCCCGTCCATCTCACGTTCCTTGTGGACTGAAGTGCACACTAGTAAATGGGAAAACTACCTTGTGCCCAGTCGTTCCCTCACATATCAATCGCATTAGAACAAATCTGCGTTTTCAAAACAAGCACCACAGCCGATCGGACTGTTGGCTAACCTGGCACCGAGGGCAGTGGAACGGAGGGGGGGCCTCCCGTCCGTCGGCGGTCGCCCAGTAAAGTTTCAGAACATGCTGACGCAGAACCGTGGTTGGTAAAAATTAAAAATACAACGTATTTATAGGGGATTCACTTAAGAGATTTCTTTTCTCTGCCTGTTCATCCCACAGCAAGTCAATTTTGGTGTGGAAGTTTCCATTATTTACTAGTGATTCACAGGTTGAAGGCAGAGCTCTAGGTGGTGAGAGATTCCATTTTGCTTGTACTTCCTAAAGGTACTCTTAGTACCAAGTATGTAAAGTTGATTCACAGTCAGAGAAACGCAGTCGAGAGAGAGGAACGAAGGATCCACTTTGTGAGTCATCAAAGTGCTTTATTTTGTAAAGCCTGGCTCATGACTGGAGTGTACTGTTAGCACTAGGAGATACAAGGCAAACTTCCTCACTCTGTCCAAATGGTTTATCGACAGAAATGAATGACAGAGACTGTCACAGACGAAAATAAAGCATTTCGTAAACTTCTAAAAGCATACACAGACTGGCCACAAAGGAAATAGTTACTCAGATAACGTATGGGTACCTTATCTTTACTTCAGGGTCTCATTCGGTAGTCTTGGGCCAAGGAAACCAGAGTTTAACTTCAGAACATTCAAAGAGACTTGATGCCAGAATGAATGATGGTGGGGTGGGGTGGGGTGGGGAGGTCGGGGGACCAAATCACAGTCTCAATTAATTTAGATGCATAAAATACAGGTTGGGACAACCATGTCAAACAACCATGGTGATCACACTGTCTCCCGTGGCTAACAAATCCGGGTCAAGTCCATAAATGGGAGTAGAGTGGCGCTGCTGCCGGCTCCCACCGGTCCTGATTTGCTGTCACCGCGTGTTTTCTTAAGTAACCCACTCGCAGTGGGTGCGCTTGGGGTCTTGACGAGCCCTGAAGTAAAGGTACTGGTGGGGCGGTACAGCAGGGCTGTTTGTGAGTTCTAAGTAATCACTGGAGGGTGGATTTTTTTTGTCTTTTCTGAAACTGCCTACAAAAATCATCTCATGTTTTAAACAAAGAATTTCAAAGGCACAGCTTTAGCACAGTGTATAAGTTGATAACCTACTCTAAGCAAGTCTAATATTTTAGCCTGACGCCTTTCAGAAAATGCCAGAAAGTTGGTAAATACACGATCGCTGTTGAAAATTTATAAACCGATTAAAACACAATCAGCACAGTTTAGGGCAATGAACTTACATAACCAGATTTGGGTTAAACATTTAAGAAAAATCATTAGGTTGATAAATGTACATCTGGAGGAAACAAAACCTTTTCCTTTCACTGTAGAGGACTGCCCACCGTGTACTTTGAATAAAACACTCACCCAAAAACATGACTGCAGGGTACATTTCAAAATATGACAGACATTATTTCACCTACACTGTAAAATGACTTTACATGTAAACTTCAGAAATCACATGCTGTACATTAAATTTTTAGATTCAAAAATATCCCTGTTTTCCTAATAATGTAAACAGTAAAATTGAGGGGTTCAGTTAAAGGGAATAATTCGTAACAAAACACCACTGTTTAAACAATGGTCAAACATAAACATCTTATAATTCAGATCTGCCGTCGTCACCAGGAGCAGTCAGAGTTCTCAATGCTTTGCTCAGCTTCCCACAGTAGGAGATGTAGATACCATTGCCCGAAACTATGCACTTTTCAGGTAAGCTCTATTTTTATTTTGTAGCATTAATTCCTATATTGCAACATAAGGGTGTAACAGTGAAGAAGCTCCAGGCGAGAAAAGAGAAGTAAGCAGTTTTCCTGGACGTACTTACTGAGGTGAGTGGTGTACAGATAAGAGTCACCAGGGACATCAGCTTCTTGCTGGAGGAGGGGCATCTGTCCCCGGACACCGGGAGCCCTGACACTGCGCGGAGGCGGAACCCTGAAGCAGGGCACGCCTCGGTCCAGTGCCAGGGGCCTGGGGTACAGCTGTTAAGGAGTGTCAGCGTGCGTGGCAGAAATGTAACATTCGCGGGTAAGTTTTTTTTCCTTTAATCACCATCATTATTATCATCATTATTATTATCTTCATTATTATTATGAATACTGTCACATCTTTCAACTCCAAAACATAAACTGATCCACAGTTTATCGTGTGATGCCAACGTGGTTGGTCCGACATGCATTTCCTTCACCCCCTCCCCCCGCATGTGCTCATTCATTCATTCACTCGTTCATCCACAGCTGGAATCAGAGGGTTGTTGCCCAGACATGCTCTGACTGAAGCTGATCGGTTTTCATTAATTAATTAACTTTTAAGACACGCACTCGCGCGCACACACACGCACACACACACACGCACACACACGTGTCAGAAATAGCTAGAACGATGCTGGGAAATATCAGGTAGCTGTTAAAGCGAGTAGCCTCCAAATCAGTCATCTTGGCCTGAAGATGTAAACGAGGAGGTGTGCTTCACTGAGTTTGGTTTTCATTTTTCCTACGCCGAAGCCACCTCTGTCCTTCCCCTGCTCATGTCCATCCGAGGTCATGTGGGAGGTTACGTCAAGATGTGGCCAATAAAGTCCAAAAAGCGCTTTGAATACTGTTCTGGGTTCACGGTTGAGATCTCTGCACCAGCCTAGGCAGATGGAAAGGAGAGGAGTATCGACAGAATTACTACTTAGTATGTATGGCAGTTTTTTCAATTGCGGCTAAATCTAAAGCTAATAATTTTCAAATCTGTGCCCCTGTTCTTAAAACAGAACTCAGAATATCTTGGATATTGTGTCTGAATATCGGAATAGTCAAGGTTCTTAGGGATCTGTGTGAAAATGAGGCAAAGAGTCTGAACAGCAGATGCTGTCATCACACATACTGGGACTACAGCAACTTAAAAAAAAACACCCAAAACTTGAACTAGCCATGTTTGGGATGTTCCTTTCAAATGGTGGACTCCAGGGGCGCCTGGGTGGCTTAGTCGGTTAAGCGTCCATCTTTCGCTTAGGTCATGATCTCGCGGTTCGTGGGTTCAAGCCCCGCGTTGGGCTCTGTGCTGACTGCCAGCTCGGAGCCTGGAGCTTGTTTCAGTCTGTGACTCCCTCTCTCTCTGACCCTCCCCTGCTCACGCTGTCTCTCTCTCTCTCTCTCTCTCTCTCCTAGAAATAAATAAAACATTAAAAAAAAAAAAATTAAAAAAACAAACGGACTCCATTTGGCCTATACTCGGAAGCCGTGTGATGATCGGTGTGTGTTTTTCAGGAGAACTGATTGGAGATACCTTGAGAAGGACACAAACAGCAACATTCGGCTGCAGGGACATTTCAACGACAATGACCTAGGATTGTGTTTCTTTCTCAGGACCCAGGTAAGTGGTGAGTGCTCAAAAGAGGGGTTAGAGGGTTAGAGCAGCGGCAGGGTCCGCGTCAGCTGGCACCGTAACCAGGCGGGACACGAGCCTGCTGATTGCATCTCCCCCAGTGGGGGGCGGAAGCGGGGGGGGGGGGGGNGGGGGGGGGGGGAGGGGGGGGGGGGGGGATGACAGGCTTTGCTCAGGACACAGGGCACAGCACTGCCACTGTTCCCCTCTGGGAGCAGGGCAGCCGGGGCCCCTCGTGGAGCCTCAGAGGGAGACTTCCTATCACCAGAGGCAGTGCTGGCGACCAGACCCAAGGTCCGTAGTTCCGCCCAGTTTCCTGAGCTGCAAAGGGCAAGAGCAGTTTTACTATGTCACCAGCTGCTATTTTTAGACCCCTATAGTCACTGGGGGACCTGGAATTTCCATGCCCGGCCTGGGCTGCTGCGATCTCCACAGAGGAGCCTGGGCCTCGAAGGCAGAGAACAGTTCCCAGCAGCAGCTCAACACCACATTCCTTTGCTCAGAGTAATGTCTCCTGCAAACCACACATGATTTTAGGCCATGTGGTGTATGACGGAGCTGAGCTGGTGACTTAGCAGAGACTCGAATGGGGCCATGTTTGCCACGGTAGCTTTCCAGTTTCATATGGCATGTGATGTGATGGCAAGAGCAAGGAAGGCTGGGGACGGACACAAAGCCCCTCCTGGCATTCAGCCCGTTCACCACGCGTATCCTCCACACACACCTCCCACGAGGCAGTTGGGGGACCTGAAGCTCTCGAGGTCACATGACCGGGAGTGCTGAAATCGGGATTCTGACCCAGTTGTCTCTGCTGGACCCCATGGCTCTCCATCAGAGGTGAGCATCAGGATTACTGTGGAGCTGTTGAGAGACCTCCCCAGAGGGGGACCTGGACGCAGAACCAGGGAATGGGGTGTGCACACCCTTCACAAGTGTACGTGGGAGGCTGCGATGCGAGCCACCAGGTGAGAGCCGCCGGGTGCCCTCGTCTCACTGATGCAGGGTTTCTGGAGCTTTCACTGGGCCGGGGAAGGTGTTGGTCGTGCTCTGCACACAGTAGGAACATCGTAAGTTGTACTTGATGATGTAACTGAAACGTTTCTCTGGCGAACGGAGTGTGGTTTCAGGCTGGCTCCCCTGCGGGAGGACACCCTGTTTGACGGTACATACAGAACAAAAGCCTTTCATAGAGGCCGATGTTGTGGCGCGGGTGGTCGGCTGTGCAGGCTGCAGGGGAGGCGCCCTCCTCCCGGCGGGATGAGCCGTGANTTAAAATGTGTGTCTCTGTGGGGGGGGGGGTGTTGTCTGTGGCTTTTTTAGCAACACCTGGAAAACCAACATGAGTCTCTACGATATGAGCGTGATGGGTCCTTGCCACCTGTGAGGCTCCACCAGGCAGGTGGGATTTGCCGGGAGGGCAGGGGGCTGGGCTCGGTCCTGGGGAGCACTCCCGTTTCTACCACTTCCTAGTGTCGTGACCCTGACAAGGTACCACTTTCGCTTTCTTCCTCAGTTTCTCCAACTGATAAACAATGAGACGCTAGTATCCTTCACAGGCTTGTCATGGGGAGTTAGTAAGTAAGTCAGCATAGCACTAGAAGAGTGATAATTTAGAGCAAGAACAATAAAGGTGAGGAATTTGTTATTAAACTGATCTCACACCCACGAGGTTTCTGTAATAGAAAATGTACAATTCAGTGTGCAAAAAGAAAGAGAATATCTGGGAAGTGTCTGAAGCGTGGAATAGTGAGTGCTTCCGTTCTGAACGTCTCACAGTTCTGAAAATTCATGTTAAAGCACTTGGTTACCTGCGTTTTTATCTTTGAAGCATTTTTCCAACAAAAACGAATTTGCACAATATTCTAGAGACACATGTGTGTGCGAATATCCCCAGCGTGGAAACAGAAGACTGGCCATTGAGTTGAAGCGACCTGCTCAGAGCGTAGGGAGTCGCGGCAAGAGCTGGGACTAGCTGTTGGCATTTTCTGGCTCCAAATCTCGCACTCAGAGCGTGACCCTCCCCGCCACCCCACCCCCCAAAGGAAGGACTTGAACCCGACGGACTTCTGGGCAGCTCGGTGGGAGGCAGGCAGCCATAGCTGGTTCCCGCACTACAGACAGCAGCAAGGGCCCTGGAGCAGAGAAGGAAACAGAGTGGAGATACTTACGCCATGCTTAACGGTTTTTGCAGCGTGGGCAGCTTTCTTTTTTGCATCGTAATGGGTCAAAATGTCAATAATTGCCATAAAGTACACCTCTTTCCTGGGCGAGTCTGGAAAGGATGAGAGAGAGAGCGAGCGAGCAGTGATTGTGGGACAGGTGACACCACCTGGGAAAGCACGTCCTGGGCGCGAGGGACTAGGACAGAACAGGGACTGGAGGAGTCTGAAAACTAAGGCCAGGTCCATTTAAGTTCAAACACATTCTAAAAAAATCCTTTTTTTTCCCTCCTCCATGTTTTATGGAGTGGAGAGACAGGCAGAATGGGTGAGGGGTCGGGAGACAGGCTCCCAGTTACAGAACGAACAAGTCACGGAGCAGAAAGGTGCAGCGCAAGAAATACAGCCGCGATTCGGAACCGGTGCTGGGTGGTGGGCAGGGGAAGCTACACGTGGGGCGCGGGCACGGCCGCACGGGCAGCAGCGCAGCATCAGAAGCCACCGTGCTGTCCGCCTGAAATGCACGTGACACAGGCTGTCAGCTCTCCCCGGATACAAAAAAATTAAGCGATAAATAGTAACACGGGGGAAAAAAATCCATGGAGGTCCTACGTATTCCTGTTAAACAGCTTCATTTCCCCCAATTCTCTCTCGATTCAAGAAGTAAAAGAATATAACCCTAGGATGTTACCAGTAGAGGTCCGAGGGGGAGACTGTTTTTATTTTTTGTCCTGCATTTTCTTTAGTGATAATGTATTGCTCTGGTGTAAAGAAAAATGCTAATAATACAACAGTAGATGGAATTATGCTCCTTAATCCTTGTCAACCATTGTTTTACTGCCCTTTGCAGACACTGCATTTTTTCCAAATTGAAGGTTTGTGGCAGCCCTGTGTTGGCACCATTTTCCCAATGGCATCTGCTCATTTCATGTCTCCGTCACGTTCTGGTAATCCTAGCAATATTTTAAACTTGTTCATTGTCATATTTTTACGGTGATCTGTGATCAGTAATTACAATTCACTGAAAGCTCAGGTGATGGTTAGTATATTTTAGCAATAACGTACTTTTAAAATAAGGTATGTACATTGTTTTTTAAAGATACAATGCTATCGCACACTTAAGAGGCTATATAATAGTGTAAGCATAACTTTTACATGTACAGGGAAACCAGAAAATTCATTTGACTCGCGTTACTGTGGAGGACTTTGAGGTGTGCCTGTACATGCAACCGTACATAGTGCTCACGGAGTCTAGCATCAGAACTAGAGGAAGGCACAGATCGTCTCTAAGACCTGCCTTCCACGTATTTCCACATATCTGTGGTTTTAATTATAAACAATAAGAGAAGTACTTTTCACTACATCTCATTTTCTGTGTTGAAGAAAATTTTGGTGAGCAAAATAAAAAACACAACCCAAGGTCACTTAGCTGATATGCCACATCTTTTTTTTTTTTTAAGCAATGATGAACCATAATTTTTATTACTCAAAAAATAAGAGGCCTGCCTTTATCCTCTCTCCAAAGCATCTTGGTTTTCTCATGTCAGAGTAGCTAAGGTAGACGGTAACATTTCTTCAAATATCCAGTCGCCTGGATTTTGAGGATTAGGATTGGGCTCAGAGAAGAGGGCCGGAGAGATCCCCTTAATGGGCGGGCAGGGGACACAGCCAAGGACAGACAGAGTCACAACAGCAGACTAGACGCTGTCATCCCATACTCTGGGCGAGAGGGGAAGGCCTGGCAGTGGGGACACGCCGGCCCTACCGGGTGTCCGATGGGGCTCGCTGGGGACCACGTGTGTGCCTAGCTCGGGACAGAGTCCTGACGCCTACATCCACATAAGAGATGGCTACAAAAACCATGTTTCTTCTGTATGACGTCCACACACACGTAAGCGTGTGAACATGGGTGATCTATAGATAAAATCGTTTGTGGCTTCGCTCCATTCCCTCAACATCACAGAACTCAGGGACCTGACCACGTTACGTTTCAAAACCGGAGATGAGTCAGTCACCTGAACATGCCCTTGCCCCCGCGTCGCCTCCTGAGACTCCGGGGAGTAAGTGTTGGAGGGCAGCAGACTTCTAACTGGGATGACTACCGTCACTGGTGGGAAGCAATGCAAAACCCAAATCGCTTCACAGATAAAGAGTTGCTAAGAACTCAGCTTACTTTCGTGGCATTTAATTCCATAAACGTCAATGCTCGGATCGAACTCCCCCGGGGCCAAGGGCGGTGAGCTGTTGAGCGTGTTTCCGGGGCTGTCCGGGGGGGTCCCCACAGGGTGGGTGCCGTCGCTCTCCCCCTCCTCCTCCCCGTCGTTCTCCTCGCACTCCACCTCCTCCTGCTCGGCTCGCTCCACGTCGTGGATCCCCACCAGCAGGCTGTAGTCCANCCCGCGCTGCAGAAAAGGGGGGAGCTCAGGAGAAGGCAGCGGGGCAAGGCGGGAAGCGAGGGGGCGGCAGAAATAGGAAGGGGGCCTCTTGAGAGGCGGTGGCCTGGGAGCCTCGTAAGGGAGCCCCCTCCCCAACCCCCCAGCCCCGGGAGCCTCCTCTGGCCGGAAACGGAGCCCCACGCTCAGGGCTGGCCCGGCGCTGGCACTGTCTTCCCGGAGCCGCCAAGGTGGCCGCCGAGAGGCGTGCATTTGTCACACGGAGGTTGCGTCACCCCAGAGAGCAGCGCGTGTGACTGGCAGGAGAGAAGAGAGCTGCTCTCCCAGCAAGTAAGACAGGCCGATGGGGAAGGCCAGCGACCTCCCACCGAGCTTCCAGGGGTCTCTGGTGAAAGCACTTGAAACTCCGCACACTGGGCTGGGGACAGGCTCATGCTGTCCGTCACCAATGAGTAAAAGCCCAAATGTCCCAGTCAGCCAGCAGACGCCCGTGTCCGTGCTCGGGCGAGTCACACGGTCCTTCTGTCCTGCTCAGGTTTCTTCTCCTGGAAGGGGGGAGGCCGGCGGAGCTGAGGGTGACTCCCGCCCTCCCTCGCCCTGTTCCAGCCGCGGTTAGAACGTCAGCCTGCTCCTCCTGCTCTGCTTTGGACTTTTCGTGTCACGATTTCTCCTGACTTCTTCTGAGGAGACGCACCCAGACACAGTGTTCTGATCGCTCCATCAAAGTGTGGCTACAACTACTGGGGGCAGAATGTGGCGCCCACCTGCTGGCTACAGCCCCACAGCTCCCCGGTCCCCAGCTGGCTGGCCCTGTCCCGACCCTGGGCCCGGGGCCCAAGAAGACGCAGGACACCGACTCCTGGAGGGCCTGAGGTGGCCCTCGTTCGGTGATGCAGAGCAGCCCGCGGGCCCCCGGCTATCCCGACGGAAGTTAGGACATGAACTTCCTTACATAAAGGGCAAGCGTGTGCGATTACAGGTCTTGAAGTTCTGGCTGAAAATGAGTGAAATGAAATCCATTTGTGGAGATGGGCAGAGCCATTCCCCCCCCCGCCCCCAAGCCTGGGGGGAAGCAGCTTGGTCTCTGAGCTGAAGGAGAAGCCCTCCCCCTTAAAGACCAGGAGGGGACCTGTACCAGCTGTGCCTGGAGGCCTCTGGCTCCTCACCCACCCAGGCCTCGCCCTGCTCTCCTCTTCTTAGCTCCCATTTCCTCGTCTTCCCACCGCGAGTCAGTCCCCTGGGGCCAGGCTGACTCTTCCTCACTGAATCTCAGGGGGAGGGGTGGGGAAATCACACGAATCTTCTTCGTTTAGGTGTGTAAGCAAGGTAGGAGAACCTTAATACTTAAAAACCGATACATGCAAACCCTTTGTCAAAAAAGAGTGCTCAGTGGCCCCAGGTATGCGAAAAGATGCTCCACATCACTCATCATCGGGGAAATGCAAATCAAAACCACGATGAGGAGTCCCTTCACCCCAGTCAGAATGGCTGCTATCAGAAAGACGAGAGAGCAGGTGTTGGCCAGGATGCGGAGGAAAGAGAACTTGTGCACGGCTGGTGGGGATGTAAATCGGTGCAGCCAGTACGGAAAACAGCGTGAAAACTCCTCAGGGAATTAAAAACAGAACTACTGTATGATCCAGCCATCCCAGTACGTCCGAAGGAAACAAACCCATTATCTCGAAGATACATCTGTATTCCCATGTCCAGTGCAGCATTAGTCATAATAGCCAAGGTGTGGAAGTGCCCTGTGTCTGCCAGTGGATGAATGGATCCAGAAAATGGGGTAAATATACACTGAGGAATGTGGTTTCTTCTTAAAAAAGAAAGAGAAACTCTGCCATTTGTGAACCTGTGAGGCATTATGTTAAGTGAAATAAGCCAGACAGGGAAAGACAAATACTGTGTGGTATCGCTTGTGTGTGTGTGTGTGTGCGCGCACACACACACATGCGCGCACGCTGGAGACAGGGGTGTTGAACTCCTAGAAACAGTAGGAAAGTAGTTGCCAGGGGCCGGTGGAGGGTGGGGGATGGTGTGCAAGAACTAAGAGTTGGTCAAAGGGTCCAAACCTACAGCTCTCAGATGAATAAAGCCTGAGGATCTAGTGTCTAACATGGACACTGGAGTTGGTGACACTGTATCGTGTGTAACTGAAAACTGCTAAGAGAGTAGGACTTAAATGTTCTCGCCAAAAGAGGAACAAGAAAAGGTAAACACAAGGTCATGGTTGTTCCTAACTTGACGGGGAAAGCCTTTCGCGACGGATACATACAGCACGTCATCACCACGTACGCTTTAAATATCTTAAAATAGCGTTTGTCAACTATACCTCCGTAAAGCTAGGTAAAAAACAGAAGTGTTACTTATTCTAGTTAAAAAAAAAAAAGCCAGTAACAAAACAGTGCTGGTTCTCAGGCCTCGAGTCAATTTTCTGAGCCCCAGAGAGAACGGAAGCTGCTGTTCCTCCCATGGTCTTTCACAAACTCCCCTTTTAGAGTAATCAAGAGGCCCCTTACTGCACCCGCCTCCCTCAGCTAGACTGTTCTGGTGGGCAAAGGCTGCTCGTCCCGCCACGGCCCCCTAGCAGCTGCTGGGTTCCAGGGTGACCAGGAACTCACTCGGCCAACCGTCCCTCCCTTGAGCAAATGACAGTGCCGAGCAACACTTGAATCCTCTGCCAACACAGCCGGCCACCCAGCCGCGTAGCCGGACCCTGGTTACTTGGTCTGCGCAGACACCCTTCTGCGTGGATGTGGAGGAGAACCAGGTGCTACGGTGACAGGGACAGCCGGCCTGGCGGGAGGTGGGCGTCCTGATCCCTGCGCCAGACAGCGGGCAGCCCGCGCACTGAGCGAGCCCACGCAAGGGCTCCGAGCTAAGAAGTAGCGAGTTCAGGATCCTACGTTCAAAGCTCGTGTTCTCTACGCTGCTTCTGGAAACTGCATTAAGGCAGCTTTTCCCAAGTCTTGTTCTTTGCAACACTAGTGAGGAAAAACGGAGTGAAATCAACGCTTTCCGGGGAGGAGGGCCTCCCGGAGTTGCTAAGTACCGGGAGTCTCTGAGGGACACACGCTTCATGCTGATTTCATCACAGAACCTGCTTTATCCCTGCTGCGAAACATCCTGGGGGCCTAGGAATTTGGAAACGACATTTGGGCAACACTGAGGCAGAAATACCCTGTTGTACTCTCTGACACCCCCCTGCCCCCTGTCCCCAGGATGACGGGAAGGATGCTCACCAGTGCCCATGGGTCTCCAGGACGCTGTGCCAGGGGCTGAGCTCAGCCTCTGGGCTCCTAGAGAACAGGGTCAGTGCCCTGGCCCCTGGCCCCCTCCCATGCCGAGCACAGTGCTTGCCCCGACCCCACTATTTAGGGTCTATCTGGCCTTCTCCCCCCCCCCCCCCCCCCC
>NW_027531522.1:3953540-3960685 GCF_008692635.1 Crocuta crocuta | reverse complement strand
CCCCGCCCCCCACCAGGTCTGGGCCCAGCCGCAGACACTGGGCTACCAACATCTCCCCAGAGCTGTGTGTGGTGGATGCAGATGGGGGAGGGGGTGGCTTGGCCGGGCCAGGTGTCACCCTGCTGTGCGGTGGGGGGACAAAGGCCCCCTTCTCTCCATCCCTGCTCCTCCCGGGTCCTTGGAAGGTTCCTGAGGAGTGGTACAGGTCGATGGTGTGAGAACTCACCCCTCAGTCCTCTGGGAAGGGAGGATCTTTTCAAAATGCAAGTTTGATGTCAGCCTGCCCCTGCCCGAGGCCTTGCACAGGTGCAACGATGGAGGCTGTTACTGTAATTGCTCGCGTTGCCGTTATCAGGGTGGAAGGCCTTTGTCAACAGCTACACACTTTAACATGGACACAGGTTCGAGTTAGGTGGGCCAAGAAGAGACGCGTGGAAGAGCCCACTAGCTCTTATCTTCATAAACCTTATTTTCCATCTCCTCTGTAGCAGAGGGAAATGAAAGGTGGCAATAAACTCGAGATTCTTGTTCGAGAAAATTCTGGCTGGCTGTCTTAAAACTGCCATGGCCTGGAAGATTCCACGTGGCTGGGGAGGAGTTAAGGGGTCCACTGCTGGGGTTTGCCTCCAGCTGACATGAAGGAACCTAATACATATCTGCTCTGTTTTCTCTGCATCCCTTTAAGCTTCTGACTCAAATTTACTGATTTAAGTATCTAAGATTTCAAAGCATGACGATTTTTAAATCTATAATCTTTAGGCCCCTCTCCGTTCCTCCTTTTCCAACTTGCTAAAAATTATCTGCCAGATCTTTGGTCCGCTTCTTTTTCCCTCAGAAGGGCCCACCTAATCTGATTCCTTCATGATTAATCCCTCTTTATGTCACATCTCTGAGCTAGTGTCTTCCTCAAGATCTTTAACGAGCCCTGTCACCCTTCTAGAAAACGACATGGGAAGAGAGCCATTAATAAACTCTCTTTCACAACACTTAAACTCACTTTATTTATTAACACATTTGTTCTACTGAATTACCACTTCCTAACACATCTGCGATGCAGAATTAAAATTCCAACCAGCCCTATTTCACAGTTATCTCCTATCACTTGTTTAAAGTTGTAATAATCCTCCTTTGGATCATTTATCAGGAAACAAAATCTTACCTGCAATCTTGCAAATGTTTTTAAATTTGCGTTTTACACCAGAGCAGTTTAGGAGCGTGGCCTCTGATAGCCTCCAGTCCCAGTCTGAATTTAGCAGCTGGTATCTTTGAGTAAATTAGTCTCTGGGCTCAGTTTTCTCATCCACAGACTGGGAAAGCACAGCACTCATCCTCAGGAGTTACGAATGAAAGAGACAATGTCTACATGGGAAGGAGTCTGTCTCTACGCGTGGCTCCGTCGATATGGCTGGCCCACCATTCCCCGCCACCCCCTCCCTCCCACTTGCAAGGCTGCGGGCCCAGAAACACAACAGCTGAGATGCCCTGGGGAAGGGGCGCTCCCAGACACCACTGGGATCCCAGTGTGAGCCAGTGAGAGGAGAGATGGGTGTCGACTGTCTGCAGTCAGGATCGGGTGCTGACAATACACAGACCAGAAGGCAAAGTGGTTTTCACTCTCCATAGAGCACCTTCTTTCGGAGAAAAGGGCTCACCTATATGTAGTTAGTTACATGCTAAGCTTTCTTTGCTATATGCTATATATATTTTGGTTACAGGAAAAAAAAAAAGCAGCTAGATTCTCATGACATTTCTTTTTGCTACAAAAACAGGTTACGGGGCCGCCTGGGTGGCTCCCTTGGTTAAGCATTGGACTTTGGCTCAGCAGGTCATGATCTCAACAGTTTGTGAGTCTGAGCCCCACACTGCACTCTCTGTGGTCAGTGTGGGCCCCGCTTCAGATCCTCAGTCTCCCTCTCTCTCTGCCCCCTCCCCTGCTTGCGTGCTCTCTCTCAAAAATAAACATTTCAAAAAACTATAAAAAAGCAGATGACTTATTGAGTTATAATAAATTCATCTTTTACTTTACGTCTTGAGTAAAAAGCAAAAAGTACTTATCCCCCGATCCCATCCCCTCCAAAAAACTAACAGGCCAGTCAGCCAACTTAGAAAGCACAGTGTTAATGAAAAAATGAAACTAGATAGTTTCATTTATCAAGATCAGATGTCAAGCTACTTCACCATAATTACCTGCCTAAAAATTTAATGATGCTTCTGCATGAATTTCAAAACTAAAGATACTTGTATCAGCCATTAAGAATTTTTTTTACTGAATGCTTTATGCCTTGCTTCCATTTCAACAAAACAGCTAAGTGTGAGAGCCATGTATGGGATTAAACTATCCAAATCCTCTAATCAACGACATTATTAAGACAACAAAAGGGCTAAGAGGATCCTTATGTAATTCAACTGTAAATGTGAATGAATTCAGTTACATGCTTTCTGGAGTCTAAATATCCTGCTGATACACAGCCAACAGAAAAGAGGATGAAAACAATTTTTTTTTGGCAAATCATACATAACCCTAAAGGATGTTTACCATAATTGCTCAACCCATGTTATTCTCAGGATCAAAGATTCACTGATTAATGAATAAAAACCTGAAACTGAGAAGGTCTTCCTAGAGTACTTAGTTATTAGTTAGATCCAGTTGACACCAAAGTAAGGGAAATGTTTAATGTTTAATATGTATTATAATAATAGCCACTGACAACACTGGAAAAATAAATGCTTACTGATGAAAGACCGGAGAAAAAATGTTACATGATACACTTTTTTCCTACTTCTCTCTCTCTTTTTTAAATGCTTATTTGTATTTGTGAGAGAAACAGTGCGTGAGCAGGGGAGGGGCATAGAGAGAGACAGAGACAGAATCCAAAGCAGGCTCCAGGCTCTGAGCTGTCAGCACAGAGCCCAAAGCGGGTCTTGAACCCACGAGCTGTGAGATCATGACCTGAGCCAAAGTAGGACGCTAACTGACTGAGCCACCCAGGTGCTCCTCTAATTCTCTTTTTAAGTAGGCAGTTGTATCCTTCACAAATAAATAATATTTATGTTCTAACTGAAGTATACACACTAGCTAGGGTTAAAAAAAAGATAAACTTTTTTAATGAAAATAAATTCATGACCTAAAAATAATTATGAACTCCTTCAGTCAGTCTGGGCATCTCACAATGAAAGAGTTGTTAGAACAGTGAAAAGAATATTGTAAAACCGCGCAGCCCTCGCAGCGGATGCAGTCTCATACATGACACTCATCCTTTGGCTCAAGCCATTTTAATTGTTTTTGTTTAATGACATGAACAGAACTTTCCACAAAGCCTGTCTCTAAGTAGTAGGGCTGTATTGGTGTGCGTGGGACTGGATTTCAAAGTAAAAAAAGTAGAGGTGCCTGGTGGCTCGGTAGGTTGAATGTCTTATTTTGGCTCAGGCTGTGATCTCACGGTCTATGAGTTCAAGCCCCGCATCAAGCTCTCTGCTGACAGCCGCTTCAGATTCTGTCTCCCTCTCTCTCTGTCGCTCCCCTGTTCACACTCTTATCTCTTTCTCTCTCCTTCAAAAATAAATAAGCATTAAAAAAAATAAATTAGGGGCGCCTGGGTGGCTTAGTCAGTTAAGCGTCTGACTTTTGCTTAGGTCATGATCTCGCGGTTCGTGGTTCGAGCCCTGCGTCGGGCTCTGTGCTGACTGCCAGCTCAGAGCCTGGAGCCTGTTTCGGAGTCTGTGACTCCCTCTCTCTCTGACCCTCCCCTGCTCACGCTGTCTCTCTCTCCTAGAAATAAATAAAACATTAAAAAAAAATTTTTTTTAAAACAAATTAAAGAAATAAAGTAAAAAAATTAATAAGCATACCACGTTCACGCATACATATGAACAAAAGTAACAGCTCAGAAAAACTTATTTCAGTAACTGTCTAAATCAGAATTCTCTCTGCCCTGCCTTATAAACCTAACAAATTTCAAGAAAATAACTTTTCCCAGATTGATTTCTAAAGGAAACATGAAGTCCAACAGGAGAGCAGGAAAAGTAAATTTTTAATTCCTAAACAAAATAACAGTGAAAAAAGAAAACTTCATTATGGACAAAAAGCCCATTTTCACACAGTATTTGATGCGTCACAACCGTCCCCCCCACCCCCCCACGATGCTGGTGTCGCAAGCCGCCTTTGCACTGTTCCCACCACGTGCAGGCGCAGTGGGCATAATGACGCTACTATCACAGAGACCACTGGAAATGTCCAAGCACTAGGTGGCCGGGGCCGTGTTTACTAACCCTGAGATGTGATTACTAAACGTCTGCTTTTGAAATGCTCTGATGTGCGACGGAACACCATGGTTCTGCGGCACCCACACTTTGGTGGCCATGGGCAGTCGCCGTGAGCCAGCTTCCACTGCACAGACTCTCTCACCAAAGAACATGGGAACCTGGGCCGGAGTGGGGTGGGGGTGGGGGGGCGCCCAGCAGAAGACTTGAGGTGCTCTCTTCGGTTTGGGGTCCAGAGGAGCTGGGGAGCTAGCACACTTCTCTTCTAAACCAGGTCACGTATGAGATACACCTGTTTATACCTGATGTTGATCATGTACAACAGACATTTTTGCCTTGGGTGCAGACTTAAAGATGATTGAAGAAGCTTCTGAAAACCAAGAGGGTTGACACTTCTACAATGGGACCGCCCTTTAGAGTGACTTTTCTTACCTCGACATCCTTTTTCAGTTTTTCCAGGAACGTCTTTTTGTCGTTGTCATCAATATAAATCTTTTGGCCCTCGTTAATGAAATCATTATCCTTTAAAGTCGGTAGTTCTTTGGCCTAAAGCAAATGACAAACAGAATGAAAGAAGCTTGAATAAAATGAAAGGAAAAAACCCATATATGCCATTAAGTTTCCACCCCAGGGAAATTGGGTCCCCCTGGTTCACTGCGGGAAGTCTTTGACTCAAGGCAACAAAATGTCAGGTGGCTTGAATACCGCCAGGGGGCACCAGTGAGCTACGGCCGCTGGAAACATTCCCACGAGGAGTGGAGGGTCACACGTACTCCATATCATGAAGTTTTGTAACACATTTCATGGTTTTCATGGACACGAACCTGACTGCTTTCCTGGATTCACTTTCTTACAAGAAGTCTAAGTATAGAGTTTGTATTCTTGGAATTCTTTGTTAGGAACCTTCAATTTTCTTATGGGTACAACCCAACTCCACACCCCTGACACTTTTTGGGTAGCCTCTGCTGGGTTCAAGTTACAAATAACATGTTATCTTGTCTCAGTAAAAGCACCGTCCAGAATCCGATTGAATTTCTCCATTGGGGAGAATGTGCGACCAGAGGTTAGCCGCCTGCCCTTCTAAGCCTTCCTGCTCACCACCCCACCAAGGAGAAAACGGTTTGCATTTATTTGGACAATGCCAAAGGAAAAGGTCTTCTTTTAATATGAAACATACTAAGATGAGAAGTTCTATCCTTTACAAATAAACAAGAGGGTGGTGGGCTGGCGACTGAGCGGTCCGTACACTGACCTGACGAACGCAAAGTAACGGAGAAACACTGGTCACAAGCCGAACAAAACTAGCTTATGCTGTAGAATGATATGGGCATCTAATCTGAAACTCGTGTGGATTATTCTACTTAACTTCACGCAACCTGCATTCTGGGAGAGTTCAAGTGCAATCAAAACCCCTCCCCACTCCTGTCAGCTCATCATAGCTTAGCTCATCATAGCTTATTTCTTCCACCAGAAGATATTGTCCTTCTTACTATACTAATGAATGTCTGAATGGCTCTCTTTCCCACTGGTGTGAGCTCAATGAAAAAAAGAAAATCCAAGGAAAGAACATACTCTCTTTCCTGCTCACCATACTGCCCTACCCATTATTCAGAGTGATAAAACCCACTGCATAGAGCTATAGAACCATTTTTCTTTTGCTTTTTAAAAAATGTTTATTTTTGAGAGAGAGAGCACGCAAGAGCAGGGGAGGGGCAGAGAGAGAGGACGACAGAGGATCCGAAGCAGCCTGTTGCAGGGCTCAAACCCACGAACCGTGAGATCATGACCTGAGCCAAAGTCGGACACTTAACTGATGGGGACACCCAGGTGCCCCTATGAAACCATTTCTCAAATGCCTGAAACTGCTCACTTTTCTTCTATGTAAGCTGCTCACATCTGTCTGTGTATGTATATACACATGTTACACAATTCCAAATCTGTAGCTTTGCTACTTGTTTTTGACTTTGCAAAAATTTCAAGTTTGGCAATTTTTGATAAAACTAATGCCAGAATCGCTATCTTTACAATGCAAGTGTCGCAGTGGTCAAAAATCCAAAGATTTGATTCAATAAGCAGTTACTGAATGACTGCCGTGTACAGGAACGCAAAACAAAAGTGGTCAGCTTTTCTGTCCTGGAGGAGTTTGTGATCTAGTGTGAGAGGAAGACCTGAAAGCAAGTAGGTAAAAAATAAGGCAGCATGAATGAATACCCAAAATGGACAAATAATGCATTCTCAGGGGACACTGATCTACTTTCAAATACTTTCTTTAAATTTTTTAAAATGTTTAATCGTTTTTGAGAAACAGAGAAAGATAGGGGACGAGTGGGGTGGGGGCGGCAAAGAGGGGGGAGATATAGAATCCCAAGCAGGCTTCAGGCTCTGAGCTGTCAGCACAGACCCCGACGTGGGGCTTGAACTCACAAACCGTGAGGTTATGACCTGAGCCGGAGTTGGATGCTTACCCGACTGAGCCAGCCAGGCGCCCCTACTTTCAAATACTCATATGCTGAGTCAGAGTTTTGAGGAAATAAAAACACAATGCCGCTCTTCACAAAAGCTATGGGAGGGGCCTGGTAGACCAACTCCCTACATTTGTCATGAATAATTTAAAAATAATGTCATAAACATGACATGAAAAACCCTAAATGTGAAGACAGCGCATTACTGCGAACTGTTAGGGTCAACTGCACTGAGCCCTCGGTTCTTCTATCAGAATAAAAAACGGGACAAAGCTTAACAGAATGAAATGCAAGGATCTGAAGTTTAACAGGCCTGGTGTTTCTCACTGCCCAAAATAAGAAACTGGAGGTGCCCCTGACGAAAGGGCTGAAGCCTGATCTGCACACAAAAACAGGGATGGAGGAGGGGATTCTCCAAGGATG
>NW_027531522.1:3942321-3953420 GCF_008692635.1 Crocuta crocuta | reverse complement strand
CAGTGTTAAGGAGTTAGAGATCTGCCTCGACTCACTTCATATGTGTAAGAGAAGGAGGGCAGAGAGATTTCTGTTTTTCTGTGAGCAAGGGAAACTTGAAGCCAAGATGTCAGAGCCTGGCCCGGGCAGTAAATGACACGTTGGATAGGTGTTTGTAATTTCAGGCACATAATGAAGATGAATGCCATTTTGGGTTTATCCCAGCAGGATTACCTCATGTGACAGGGAAAACTTAATCCTACCTCGTAAAACTCCGGGCACCCTGTACTATATTACTAAGCTCACTTGTGAATTTCACAGGCACTAGGGACGTATTTAGATTGGATCAAGTTTTAAAAAGGGCAACCAGATTGGTTAAAAGACTTAAGGGCTTATCGAAAGGCTCAAGAGGCAAAGGCCGACCCTTAGCAGGGCAGCTGCTGGAGGAATCCAACACTGGTCTACACATACCCACCCCCAAATGCCGGTGGTGGGGCAAGCGCGCTGTTGGGGTGGGATCAGTCCGGATCCTGGCTGCACCCCTTACTTGCCAGGGTCCAGGCCAGGTTTCTGGAACCCTCTAGGCTGCTGCCTTATGTGTAGCACAGGGGAAACACCACCAGCACCAGCAGCCGTAGGTACAGTGCTAATAAGCATTTCATGTGCTTCAATCCATTTAAGTGCATCTCATTGATTTTGCACAACAATCTCAACTATGACTCTTAAATTCATACCGACAAGGAAACCGAGTTTAGAAGATTATGCAATTAACGAAGGGCTCGCTAGCAAGCGGGACCTGTAAGCCACGTGCAGACGGGAGCCCGGGCTGCCTGGCGCTCCATCACTTGGCTCAGGAGGGATTGTTCTGAGAACCCAACACCAGTGTGACACACTTAAACAGTGCCACTTGTCACTGTCATCGTCGATGTGGACATCTAACAAACTGTATGGATTTAAAACAGGTCGAGAGCCTGCATACAAAGTATTCTCTTAAAAAAAGGTTTTTTTTAATGTTTATTTTTGAGACGGGGGAGGGGCAGAGAGAGGAGAACAGAGGACCCCAAGCAGGCTCCACTCTGACAGCAGAGGCCGATGAGGGGCTCGAACTCATGAACCGTGAGATTGTAACCCGAGCCAGAGTTGGATGCTTTTTAACTCAATGAGCCATTCAGATGCCCCTAAAATCATTTCTTTTTTTAAAAAATTCTTTTTTAGTAAGAACTATGTGACAAAGATAAAGTCACCTGACAATGATTCATGCTCAAGCAAACCTTACTGCTTAGCTTTAAAACAAAAATTTTTAAAAAAACTTCAATTCTGGTAAATAGTGTTCTATTAGTTTCAGATGTACAACACAGTGATTTGACAATTCCACTACTCAGTGCTCAACACAGTACATATGCTATTAATCCCCATCACCTATGTCACCCGTCCCCTACCCACCTCCCCTCTCCCAACCTTCTGTTTGTTCTCTATAGTAAGAATCTGTTTTTGGGGGGCACCTGGGTGGCTCAGTTGGTTAAGCGTCTGACTTTGGCTCAGGTCATGATCTCTCAGTTCGTGGGTTCAAGCCCCATGTCAGGCTCTGTGCTGACAGCTCAGAGCCTGGAGCCTGCTTCGGATTCTGTGTCTCCCCCTCTCTCTGCCCCTCCCCTGCTTGTGCTCTCTCTTTTAAAAATAAACATTAGAAAATTTTGGTTTTTGGTTTTTCTTTTTCTTCTAGAACAATTTCAATATATCCCTCTGATAAGGAGAGGCATTTATATTTAAAACACATTTTTTTAAAGTGAAGAAAACTATGCTATGAATTAATGAACTTCAGAAACTCTCGGTATACACAGCCCGCAAAGCTGAGGTCTGCAGGGAAGCACAGAACTAACTGTGGGCAGCGGTGGAGTCTACCCTTTGCTTCGCAACACTGGATTATTTGCACTTAGGAGGGCTTTGAAAGCCTCCAAGTCACAGGTCTGGTTCTTTAATGGTGTCTTTCATACGCTTTCTAGTTCAATGCAGACCCAGCCCAGAGGGCGGAGGAAACCACCAGAGCTAAAGCCATCAGCTCAGAATCGCTTCTTGACTGCAGACGCTCTTAGCCCGCGGTCAGCAACCTTTCTGAAGTGGTAGTGGGTCAAGTCTTTATTTATACCCTCTGAATTAAGTTCTCCTGGCCAGTTTCACGCAGATTGGGAGCCTCCACGTGTGATGAAGGAACAGTACTATCATAGTTGCCGGGAGGCGAGGCCCAGAAAGATCTACTACCTCACCCTCCCCAGTCAGCCCAGCCCTGGGCTGGGACCCCTGCTGGGAGCTGCTCCCAAGCCCCAGGTGGCTGAGGGAGGCTGTGTGTGACCAGCATGGCCCCGGTTTAATGAGGGAAAGGGGACTTTCCCTTTTGCAGGAGATGACTGGACTGGGGTGGACTGGACCCAAAGTGACATTCACCTCCACTAATGTGGCATAGAAATGCGCAGAGACAGCTAAAGGCGTAAGCGGGGAGACGCTGTGCCCCTTGCAGCCTAGCTACCCTGCCATGGTTTGGACACAGCTAGCGGGATGAACGTCCCTCACACTTTCTTGCGGGGTCAGGCCTGCCCGCAGGCCCATTCAGGGTGGCCCAGGTTTCTACCTGGGGCACAGATGAAGCGTGAGGTTATGAGCACAAACTGGATCTAGGCTGCCAGGGTTACAGCTCATCTGCTCCACTGATCAGCTGTGTGACTTTGAGCAAGTTACTTAACCTCTCTGGGACTTGGTTTCCTCATCTCTAAATGGGGATTAGCAAAAACCCCCGCACTGTTGTGAGGACTCCTTGAGTTCATACATGTAAAAAGCTTAGGGTGGTGCTTGCCCCGTGGAGGGTGATATACAAACATCGTTAGCATTCCTTGTCGGGCACGTTCTCACGTATGGCTTGCGCACACAGAGACAAACTGATCGCTGATAAGGCCAGAGCAAGGTTTCTAAAAAGTTTGGCATATTTAACATTTTCATACTGGCCGGGATGTTCTGAATCTGTCTCTTGCCAAGTCCATACTCCTCATTAGTGAGCAACGTACTATGTAACAATCTTGGTCATGGTCAGAAATGGTTTATGTGTAACTAAGCACAAATGAACATGGCTGTGAGAGTCAGCATGTACACGCAACTGTGTCAGAGCCAGAGGGTAACCAGCACGCGGATATTTTCTGTATATAAATGCTTCTGAATAGAAATAATTACTTATTATTCCCTAGAGTTTAATAAAGGATGTAAATAATCCCTAAGGACAGATTGGCCAGGGCTTTGAGAAAAAGGGGAAAATACGCAGACCTAACAACCACAAAGTTTGCAACTCTCGGGTTTAAAAGTGAGCACGTGTCTTGGTGGCTAGCGCAGCAGATGACCCAGGAGCGAAGGTGGTGGCCAGAGAGAAATTACGGATCCCTGGAAGGCAGAGGTGGCAAAGGGTAGATGGACTGGCAGGAAGGAGATCAAGAAACGCATTAGAACTGCCCTTCTTAATATAAATAAAAAATCTTACCACTTTTAATAAAAACTTAAAAATTCTGAATTACTAAAAATTTTACAGATGTTCTGTGAAAACAAAAGCAAAACTAAATGTTTACCAAAAGGGTTTACATTTTGTTTCACATGGAAGCAATCTCATTGGCTGCATATACATATTTACCTATTTCCCTGCGTTCTGTGCTTTGATATATGGAGGGTATCACTCACTCAAGTGTGTGGAGTTTAGTAATACTGGTTGTTTTAAGGGTGAGTAAATCCAGGAATAATATAGAAGACTATAGTGAGATTAAGAAATCAAATTACCTTTCAGAGGAGTCAAAAAGACATTTGTTTTAAAAAACCCAAATATTTGAAATCTGTACTTCTAGTCAAAAACATAACTCCATACACACAGAATTCAAACTAAAATGACACTGGGTTTTATCATCATTCTACAATTATATTGTAGAAAAAGAGCCTAGTGTAGTTTACGCTGCCACTACCAATAGGAAAGTTAAAAATACACGTGCTCAAAATGCATAGAGCCAAAATTTATATAATGCAGAGCCACGTTTTTTATTTTAGCCTGGAAGGGCATCTCAGAAGGAAAATGAAATGTGCCCCTGTCACACTTGAGTGTTTAAATTTTTTTTTTTTAATGTATTTATTTCTTAGAGAGAGACAGCGTGAGCAGGGGAGGTTCAGAGAGAGAGGGAGACACAGAATCTGAAGCCAGCTCCAAGGCTCTGAGCTAGCTGTCAGCACAGAGCCCGACGCAGGGCTTGAACCCACTAACTGTGAGATCATGACCTGAGCCGAAGTCAGACGCTTAACTGACTGAGCCACCCAGGCACCCCCACACGAGTGTTTAATGCAAATGGGATTTTGGCACGGGAAGGTTTCAATGCCAAGGGTAACACACAGCACAGTTCTCTGTGCTCAAAGTACTTGTATTTCAGAAAGAAATGAATTTTTGTCTGATGCGCTCATTTGGCAACCCGTTTTTTAAAAGTCGAATTGTAAACCTTGATGTCAAAGGTTGATGCCTGATGTCCCTTTCATGGAATGCACTGTCACACTTGGAGCCAAATACACAACATAAATAAACACGTACTAATTACCGTCCCCTGTTAGGGACTGCTTATGTTCCCGATTTACATGTTCATCAAGGCTCACCTAAATGAAAGTAATGTTGCAAAAAAAAAAAAAAAAAGAATAAAACGCCCTTCACCAGGCTTTCCAAAACATATCATAAAAATCAGAGTCTGTGAGGCTGAAAATATACTCTCCAGAAATATTTCTGTGAGGGAGGGGATTTTAGGTAATCCTTACACTGGAGCTAGGATAAAGATCATTTGATTGAATCACATCATATATGTGGTATCGATTTTAGGGTAATCAGAGACGCTAGAGATTTATAATAAAATCAGTTCTGCTTCTCAGAACATCCAAGCCACACATTTGATACACAGACAGGCAAATTAGTGGCTCTGGGTAAAGTTCGTTCAGAAGTCCCAGAGACAACAGGTGCTTTCTCACAAGAAGTACACGTAACAACCTTTCACGACACAAAGAGAATGTCCGTACACGTCCATGGCTTGGGAAACGATCCAACGGCTCTCCCTACCTGGTAATTTCCACAATGAAAACATACATGCATTTCTGACCAGCAGCTGGATGCAAAAGGTTCGTAATTTTTATTTTCGTTTGTCTATGTGTGAATGTAGAAAGAGAATATACTTCAACACACTTGTGAAACGGTGCTGCAGTTCAGAAGCACGAAACCGGCTAAGCCCCAGTATGTTTTGGCCACGTAGAACTGTGAAGGCTGGTGGTGCCCACCTGCTGGTCATTTATTTTCCCTAAATATTTCCATTAATGTGTATTTGTTTTTGAGGTGGGGAGGGGCAGAGAGAGGGAGAATCTGAAGCAGGCTCCGTGCTGTTAGTGCACAGACTGTTAGGGCCTGACTCGGGGCTCGAACTCACAAACCGCGAGATGACGACCTGAGCTGAAGTGGGACGCTTAACTGACTGAGCCACCCAGGCACCCCTCCCTAAAAAGCCAATGGTTCAAATGTGAAATTACTGCTTTTCTAATACCGTCATACTTTTCAAAACATAATGGCCCTTTAACCATAAGTGACGCTATCAATGGTGATAGTTTGGCTTTCCTCCACAGGCTGTGACGTGACAGTTACACTGCATGCCGGACGCATGAAATAGGTCGTTACGGTCTGACCAGAAGATTCTGTGGTGCCAATGTTGATGGTGATGACATAAAAAAATCTCAGAGTCTGAAAACGTAAGAAATCTAAGTACTATACAGTTTCTGGTTTAATACTAACGTAGCGGACATCACAATTTTATTATTTTAGTAAGTATGCATCTGCAACAGCTTGCCGTAAATTCAGGTCCCATTCTAAATCCTCAAGTCTTCTCTCCACCCTGACTCTTTCTGGAACTAAGAGTTTTCAGCTTAAAAAACCTCCCCTCTCTAACAGCACTGCTCCCTGTGTGTTGGGGGCACTCTGGGTTCCATCCATCCCAGAGACATAAAAATGAATTGAAGACAACTAAGAGTTTATACAGGACCACAGGCCAGACCTGCCGGAGGACTCACCAGGGTCACTGCCTGCTACGTTCTCTCTTCTCCGCGTGCCACCCTCACCAAATTCCAAGTGAAGTGCGTCTTAAAAACGCCACTTCCCAGAATCACTGCCGCGGTTTACATCATAGGGTTCCTAAGGCTTCTCGGACATCTGCTGATACAATGTGACAGGCCCAAACATTTTTTCCACTAATAACAGCAATCACCTTCACCCATACCTAGAACAGACAGGATTCTAGTGACGGTCTGGTCCAGGACTTCTCAAAGTCAAGTCTGCAGCTCACCTGCATCTCTGCGGGAGGGGAAAGTTTCACCTGAAATGAAAGATTCCGGTACCGAAGCAGGAGGACCCATGATAAAATCGAATCTTTTAATCTTATGAATGACAACAAAGTGGAATGATTGATCCCCAAACCCCAAACTTCCATTAATGCCAGAGCAGGGGCTGGGACTCAGACCCTCTGATGCTGTTTGCACGCCCCTTCCCCCAACCCCCTTTTATAAACCCTCTTTGGGCCACGAGGCAGATGTTACCGGTGCTGCCTCTGACTCGAGGTCTGAGAACCAGACCCTGCTTCTGCCCTGGTGGGGACCTATTCCTTGCACGTTGCGCGCTGGGAAAGGGGTTTCTCACACTGTCTGGCAAAGGGCACAGACTCGCTTCCCTCTGGGGAGAAACGGGAGTTTACAGAAGAAGGTTAAAGCACTAGCCGAGTTTAGGGCTTAGAACCTGTGATAATCTCACTTTACCTAATCATGAGGGGACAGCAGAAACATTTCTGGAAGGACACACCCCTGTGCTCCATGCTCTGAGCATCTTCGTCCCCTTGCCTTTAACTGCATCCCAGAGAACCAGATCGACGGAGTAATTAATTGTAATTTGTTACAACTTAAAGATCACAAAAGAAATGCTGGAAACCGGTTTAGGAAGGCAGTTTTCGATGTAAGGGTATTAATGATGAATTCTCCTGAAGCTTCGGTCAGTAATAGGTAAAGTGTCAGAGACAATGACGCTCCCTTAATTGCTGGTGCAATTCACAATGCCCACGGATCGACAAGGCAGCTTCTGCAGCCCATTATCAAAGTGTCAGCAATGATTATTGCCGATACAGTTATACGAATGCCAATTGCAGGACAGCTGTTTGCTTTCACATGGGTTCCAGGGAGAAGGTCAGACGTTAAAAGGAGTCTTCTTATTGTGACCTAGCGACTCCATGACACAGGCTTTACTTCACCTAATACAATCAGACGTGAGTTTTAAGAAGAACTGTGCGGAGCGATGAACAGAATGCATGTTTGTGGCAATCCCCAGGACTCTCTCTCTCAAGAACACGGGCTTTTTAAAGAGTCAGGTCAAATCCCCCAGAAATCAAGTGAGTCCAGTTATGTTTTCTTTTACTTCCCTCGGTCCCCTGCGGAGGGGCTGGCTTGCTGGCAGTGTGCTAGGGCTGTCATTTGTAAAAAGCAGTCTGCTCAGCTATAATTACTAATTTGATGTCACCCTGGAATTGCAGCGCAGCTGTGAATAGATCGACCACCAGGGAGATTCGCATTTCTCTGTCTCATTTAGAAGAGGCTAAACTGCCGGAGCCATGAATGGAAGATGCCCTTCCATTAAAAAGGAAAGAATTAAAGAATAAAACAAGTCATAGCAGCTGTCAAAATCTGACAACGGTTTAAAAAAAAAATTAAAACAGCACTGTTCTGCTTTTTTTTTTTTAAACTCAAGACATCTGTACATGCGTGTTCTGATACTTGTTGCCACGAAAGTGATTCCATTATTGTTGCAACAGAACTTCTTTATTTCCCTCCAAGCCATCTTCATTATGATGCTAATGCAAATCACGTTAATTATGAGGGAGCTGAAATCGAGGGGCCAGAACTTGTCTGCACCTCGCTCACTAAATATTTGAGATGACACTTTCAAAACTTGTCATCAACAAGTTAGAAGTCTGGGAAATCAAAACAGTTATGGAGATTCAAATGAAGGGAAAACTAACAATCCAGATTACCAATCAAGGCAAATCCGTGGAGATTCTTTATGAAAACTATTCTTTGCACCGTGACAATCATTTTTTTTTTTTTTTTTAGAATATAGTTACATGGTGACAGCAATGAAAAGACTCTTGGCAGATCACGGGGCCCCATTCGTAAAAGGCTAAAACGTAGAAAATAAATATACCTCGCCTCCCTCAGGTAGTTCCACCCAGAGGTAATGGCGGCTGTTTTGATAACATTTATGGCTTTATTTGTGAAGGCAAAGAAGAGCATGCTTTTTGCAAAGATGAAAAACCTCAACTGCGCATGGAAAGAACACCTGAAAATTCACAGGGCAGGAAAGGCAAAGGTGTTTTTTAGAACTCAAAAACCCAATGCTTTTAGGGGTTCGGCTCTATTAATACAGTTCATTTCTTTTTAGTATGACAGTTTAGGGAATGTTCCCTCAGCTGTTGCTACATTATACACCAACCGCTGTATCAGAGAGCTAGGATGCCCGCCTCCTNAAATTGTAATTACTTTTTTTTTTTTTTTTACAAATTGTAATTACTTTTATACTCCTAATATTTACGGTGTTTCCTCTTGCCCCTGCTCAGTGAGCCCTTGTAAACTTGTAAACTACAAGGGCAGACGGGGTGGCCTTTTGGAGCAACTCTTTGTGGAGGAAGAACTGTCATGAACCCCAAGCCCCGACGGCAGTAGAGGGCATGGGATTCTTCCCCAGGGCAATCGTGGGGACCACGTAAGTGTTTATACAGTGTAAGACACAGTGATGTCGCCTGTGTTTATATATTTAAAAAAAAAAATATGGAGGAAATTGGACTTGGTCGTTTTACCAACATACGAAATCAAACCATTTGTTTCACTACTTTAAAAATTTTAAGATCAAGACTCAGAATGAAGCGCTCTGGTACCATATTTAACACCAAAACACTGTTTCCATCAATGTAGTGAAGGATTCATGATCCATGGGATTTATACGGATTTTTGATGCTAAGTCCTTTTAAATAAGGAGACGGAGGGCTGCCAGACATTTGGTAGCCCAAATGTCCAAAGCATGAGCTCTGGCCCAGGACCCTGGCTCCCTCACATCATTTCTTGGGAACTCTGGACGAGTTGCTGAACTTGGGAACCTGTCTCTTACTCAAAGGAAGTAATCATAGCACCAACCTCATGCAATTGTTGTGAGGATGATCCGACTGAGTTCATGTAAAATGTAAACCTGTGTTGGGCCTACATGCACACTCCACAAATGTCAGTGATGACTATTTGCCTTTCTAAATCCCAAGACCCCGAAACGAACAGTAAAAGCAAACCCCGGATGAAGGGAAGGTTTCACCTCTGCCCCCGATTGTGTAACGCCCCCTGGGAACCTAAGTTCGTGGGTCTCAGATCTGTCGTGCTGGGAGGTGGGGAAGGTCCCTCCTATTTCTGCCTTCTCTAAGCCCACGCCCGAGGGAGATGCTTTGGGGGACAATTCAGAATACGAGAAAAGTATTCTAAGCATTCTAGGCACCTCAGAAAAGTGGGCTTCTTTTAGAAATCCTGTAATTTCATTCTTTTACGGAAACCTATGCCAGTAAAAGGCTGAGCATTTCTGGGTGAGGTGGGCAGGGGAGGTGTGTGGACATCCTTGTTTTGGGATTTTGGCTTCAGTGGCAGCCACCCGTGGCCTGTAACTGTCTCTCTCGGCACTGCGTACTGTCCTTTATCTTCCCAGCAGACCACACCCTCGGTGAGCAAACCTGAATAGATGAAAATGAACAGAGGGCGGAAAGGATGGTGGCTGCTGGCATCGGTCTCAAGGGACTTGGGCACAAAGTAAAAACAGAGCCACCAACGTGGAGAAGTGGATGTCATCCCAACCACAGCTGGCTTCTTATAAGGATGCAGAAAAGTCTGTGTGGCTCCTTAACGGGTCCAGATTATTTTGTCCCAGGAGAAAACCAAATCCAATCACACCAAACCTCTGAGTCTCTCATGGACTAAAACTTAAATGCCCACTTGAGTCTTGGGAAAATGTTTCGTCGTAACAACGTGGGAGTCCGCAGTCCACTGTTTCTGCTCCTCTTGGCCAAAGCTGGTACCTTCGGGGTGCTTGTATGTGGAGGTCAGAAGGGTCCACACACATTCACTGGTGCACAGTAAAAATACAGACAGTCGAAGAAGGACCCACCATTTCCTGGTCTCTTCCCCGCTTCTGAACCCACCGCTGTCCGGCTTGTGCTGCACCCGCCGTCACAGACAAGGTCACCAGAGATTGCCCTCGTGACAGGCCAAGGGCTAATGCTCAGTCCTCATCCTGCCTGACCTTGCAGAAGTTATCTGCCTTTGGGGCAGTTCGCTTCCTCTGGTTTCTGGGCTACAACCAGCGTGAACGTGAACGGATGCTACGATGATGACCAGGGGGGTCGTGCCCTGGGCATTTCTCACAAGACACTCGGTAAATCCGTCCCTGTGGCTGGTCCTTCGCAGGACTCTCTTCCTTAACTCCGATGCTCTTCTGGGCCGGTTCTAGACACGCTTCTCATCCTGGGCGGCCTCACACACTTCCCTGTCCTTGCCCATCATCCTTCCTGCGAGGTTCCCAAGCCCCTTTGCTTCCGGCTGAAGCCCTCGTGCCCACTGAGCGTCGCTGCTCTGGGGGGGGACGCGGACTGACATTTCAAACTCCTCCCACTCTGTTCCCTCCCTCAGTGAGTGGGATCCACACCCTCCCGACTGTCCAAACCCGGACAGCTGGAGTCATCCCGAACACCACCCTCCTTCCACACACACTCCCTGGCACCCGGCCCCTGCCACACTTAATCTCTGAGCTCTCTGGACGCCTCTTCCTACATCTCCCTATAAACCATCCTCGTCCACCATCCCAGCCGCCATCTTATCTCGGTTATTTCAACAGCCTTTCCAATGGGCACGGCCTACTTCCCCTTCCAGCTAGGGCGCCCGGTGCTCGCTCTCTGCACCCATGCACAGGATGCTCCTTCTCACCCCTTCCTCCAACTAACTCCGACTTGTCCTCAGGT
>NW_027531522.1:3924288-3942304 GCF_008692635.1 Crocuta crocuta | reverse complement strand
CGCCACCCCAGAGTCAGGTGCTACACGTGCCCTATTAAACCGCTTATCACACAACACGGTCATTTCCTATTTAAGTGTCTTCACTGCCTGCTAGACGGGTCTGTGTGGTTCATTATTTTAGTCCCTGAAGCTCACAGGGATGGTAACCATGAAAAAATTCACAAACGCTTCTGAGTGAATCAAGAAAAGTAGATCTCCAAAATATACACTGCAAATCAAGACGGAATAATACCATTCTAAAATAGTAATTTAAAAACAAAACAAAAACAGAAAACCTTGAACCCAGCTTCCAAATGGTTTGGTCAAAAAAAAGGCCCTTCCCCAGTAACTGAGACCATAGAGGTACCTTTCATACAAGGCAATGTCGATTTTGGTCACTTCAGATTTACGTGCAGAAAGCTACTTCCCAAATTCTTAATCAAAACGGATTCAAGGTGAATCTGTCTGTCGTCTTGCATAATGAACTAAACGTGGTTCAAATGTTACCTGCTGTCCAGTGACTGGGAAAAGATAAAAAGACGCAGTCTCTCCATCCCTAATTCTTCCAGTGAAGAGTCCACTAATCACATCTTAGGGTTGGAAGGGAGTCTGAAGCTCATCCGAGCCAACCTTTCACAGGTGAGCTGAAGCTTAACACCGTCCTTCTACAGGTGCGGAGCCAGGGCTCAGGGAGGTGTGGAAAGTACTCGAATCCCCGCCCTCTGGTTAGGGGTAAAGTGGCGTCAGGACCCCGGCTGCTGAGCTGTGCCCACCAGTCTGGATCCTGCGTAACCAGGTTCAAGAAACACATGGCACGTGAAACGTTTCTTTCACCCACCCTTCAAACTAAGAACTGCTCCATGAGCCACCGCACAGGGAGGGGGCAGCTCATCTGGGGAAGAGAACAGAAGCAGGAGACCCCTCGTTTGTTGACATGCTTCTCGCTGCTGTGGCGGGAGGGAGATGGGAGGATCAGGTGGAAGGAAGGAGAGAGAGAGAGAGAGGGGTGTTGTTCCAGCCCGTGGGCGGGACCACGACGGGAGTCCCCAGGCGCTTACCTTTTCCTTGTCGCTGGCTTCTCTAGCCACTGTGGAGCCCTGAAACACAAACACGTCATGAAAACATGCACGCGGGAGGCATCGGGCTTCACAGGTTTAAATCACGCGAATGTGCCCGGGCAGAGCGCGGAAATAAGCGAGTGCCAACTCTACTGTGGAGCCTGACCCTGCGTGAGCGCTGTCCCTGCCCCGATCACGACCCTGCCCCGTGGGCGCTCCCCGCTCTGTGGATGTTCCCGTCAGCTCATCTCTAATCCTCCCCCTAGCTCGTCACCCAGGCTGTCTTCTCCCTGGTTCTCGTCCCTCCCACAGGAAATCGGGAAACCTGACAATCGCTTGAATGATAAGTTAGTAAACATCGGATCAAAACCAACCCTGCTTCCTGCCCCGATGGCCAGAAATGGTTGGTCTTATGATCTTCAAAGGTGGCAGTGGCCACGGCGACACTGAATGCCTCTTCCCCCAAGTATGTCTTTCAGAAACGGGCACACCTGGCCCTCTGCCCGTCTTTGTCCCGTTTCAGAGTTATGATGAATGTCTTCCTCATTACTGAAACCCGTGTGTACTTCCTGTCCCCCTCACTCTGGGACTCCCTTTAGACGTACACATTTACACGCACCCCGCTTTGTGCCAGGCCGCGGGGCCGAGCACAGAGGTAGAAAGTGGAAGGAAACGCAGTTCTTGATTCCAGCGGCTGCACTGGTTCTCCGAGCCACGCCTCGGTGCTCTGGGGTTGCCCAGAGGACCCACGTCTGCCCGGGTGCCCACAGTGGCCTGGGGTGGAGCTCAAGAGGAGAAACCTTCCCTTGTTTGTGGAAGATGTCCATGCAAAAGGAAAAGCTGGGAAACAGACAGCAGTGGACTCCCAGCTCTGTCAACACCACAAGAACTGTTTATTCTTCATGCTCCCAGTGACCACGGCAGGATGTCACGCAGCAATCAGTGCGTGGCACTCCCTGAGTCCGTGGCTGGAGAAGGATCGTGACCGATGCGTGGCTCTCCCTTCCTCTGTGGCGCTGGGCGGCCAGGCTGGGACCAGGTCAGCAGTGATGCGCTTACCTGATCACCTCTTATACATCCATTTATTGCCCCGGAATATTTGCATCTGCCAACCATTCAGAGAACTTATCTGTGACCCGAGAAAAGTTAAAGTGGCTTCTCGATTGGCCACTCTTAAGTCAAAATTTACTTCTCTGTGACCATCTTGCATTCCAGCAGCTCAGTCACTGATTAGAAAGTAGCTTGTAATTCAAAGATGAGAGACTCAGACGGAGGAGTCTCCTGGTCCTGGGGACGGGTGCCCAGGCTGGAGTCTCCACCACCCCAGGGTCAAGTCTCAAGTCTCCTTCCCCCCTGTGCTCGGCATTCCTGGGTCTGGTGGATGCGCGAGCTCCTGCTGTCGGCCCAGGGGAAACGCTCACCATTTCTCGGGGATGCGTCCGGGGGCACAAAGCGGACCCACGAAATGATGACGGAGAAGGTGGACTGTTCACGAAGGAAAACCTGCAACCCCTTTCCACAACCACAGCTCATACTCCTCTGCACCGACCCCGCAGCTGCCCCCTTGCAATGGCCTGTTTTCCTTTTTCAGAGATTCTTGAATACATACTGCAAATATATTCCTTTACACACTGATTTCTAACAAAGAAATTCCCCCCACCCCAAAAAAAAGACAGGATATTGGCAATATCTGAGCACTGTCTACGCTTACTGGTCAGAGGAAGAAACTGCTTCTTCCTCTTTATATCTTTAGCCAGCTTTGTGTGTATATATTCTTCCTCCTGAATAGANTCGGCGGGGGGGGGGGGGGGGGGGGGAAGCGGGACCTCATCCAAATTTAAATTAACTCAAAATAAAAAAACCAGAAATAGTGAATAAGGTTAGTAAGTCAAGGCCAAGAGTCTGAGCCATGAAATGATGCCAGATGTCCAGGTTCTACCACAAGTGAAAGTACCGGCAAGAAAAGACTTTATTTATTCTACGAGCTAAGAAGGGAGATGAAATTGTAAGGTCTGAGGTGAATTAAAACTTTAATACCCAGGCTAGAAGTAAAATTTACATCGAGCTATGCTGGCTAGATGCTTGCTTGAACGAGGCACTGTCTGAGGCATTTCAGGGCCATAAACAATAAAAAGGATGGAAAATTTACCGGTCTAATGGATGAATCACAACCAAAATCCACTGACCAATTCCCATATGCTACATTGTGCTGGACATGACATAAATGCATGAACATGTCTTCCTCACCCAGCAAAGGTAAGTAAAAGTATCCTCATTTTACAGATGAAGAAACTGAGGCTCAATAAAGGTTCAGCAAGCCACACACAGCTGACAAGTGATAAAACCAGGACATGTGGCTTCACAGGTCACTCTGGCTTATTATATGGAGGAGTCAGGCCAGTGAAGAGTCCTCTCCCTCCTCTAAGAAGCATGGCAAAGGCATTGTGAGGGAGGTGGTGCACGGAGCCCCGGAGGGTGGCTGGGATTTCCAGCAGAGGCAGTTCCAGGGAACCAGAGGCAGTTCCAGGGAACAAAACTGCCTCAGTGAGGAGGCAGGACAGAGCAAGGCTGTATTTGGGGAGCTTATATAGCTTATCTGAACTGCGAGGGAAGGAGGCCAGCCTAAACCATTTTCCCTCCCTTAGACACACATTTCTCAAAGTGTGCTCAGCATCGGGGGTTTCAAGACCCTTTCAGGGGTCTGCAAAGTCAAAACTGTCTTTATAATAATATTGAGACATTTTCTACTTTTTTCACTGTCTTGATATTTGCATAGGTATTGAAAAAAAGTAATGGTGGGTAAAACTGTGGGCAGCTCAGCATCAATCCAGTGGCATGAAGTGGTACTAATAGACATTGTTTGCCATAAAATACATACAAAAATATACATGTTACATGTATGTATAAAAATGTCCTCGAAGCAATGAAGTTAGTAAATCTTGACCATGGGGTAAATATCTCTTTAGTATTCTTTAGGGGACTGTGTATAAAACACTCCTGTTTACGCAGGCTGCCTGGGTGGATCAGTGGGTTCAGGGTCTGACTCTTGATTTCGGCTCAGGTCATGATCTCACTGTCATGGGACAGGACCCACATCAGGCTCTGCACTGATAGTATGGAGCCTGCTTGGGATTCTCTCTCTTCCCCTCTCTCTGCCCCTCTGCTGCTCATGTGCACAAAATAAATAAATAAACATTAAAAAAGAACATGTTTGTGACGGTTTGAATTATGAGCTCAACTAGCCACCTTTTCCAGTACAACAACATTTTTACTTGAAAGAGCAAGTGGCAATGTATTTACTCCGATCTGGGCATTTGGTAGCTATGTGCTCAAAGAAGGACAAAGCCGTGGGGCTCAGCTACGTGCCGGAGGTGCCGTGTGCCGGCACATCACAGAAAACAGCTCACAGGGCTTGTTGGCAATGGTAAACTTTGAGCTTCCGAGCAGAAACCAGAGTTTGAAAAAACTTTTATCCATCGCCGTGAGTATGACAGCTTCTCAATACTTAAAGGCTTTCCGGATGAGACTTGTGGTGATATTAATGTGCTTTCTTTTTTTTCCTTTCTTTTAAGTTTATTTATTTATTTTGAGAAAGAGAGTGTGAGAATGTGCACAGGAGAGAGCATGTGTGGCGGGAGAGCAGGGAAGGGGCAGTGAGAGAGGGAGAGACAAGGATTAGGGAGAGAAAATCTTAAGCTGCACTGTCATCATGGAGCCTGATGTGGGGTTCGATCCCATGAACCGTGGGATCATGACCTGAGCCAAAATCAAGAGTCAGAGCTTAACCAGCTGAGCCAGTCAGGTCCCCAGGACTCATTGATACCGTATAATGAAGTGTGTCAGTATTTGGAAGAGCACATACCTCAGTGAACCATCTGTTCCCAACGAACAAAGTATGAGATATTCGACCACTGTATGCAAATGGACTGGTGGATTTTAATGAAATAAGTACAAAAAGTTCACTGATGTGATTTCAGATTCCACATTGTAACTAAGCTTTGAGAAATGACCACTTGTCAAGTTGTGGTGTAAAATCAGAGAAGAGTATCCACAAATTTCTGAAAAAAGTTATTAAAACATCCACCCTCCCGTTCTCCAACCATCTAGCTTTGTAAGGCCTGACTTTCTTCATACATTTCAATCAAGTCACACTGTAGCAGACTGACAGCACAACCAGGTATGACATTCCAATGGCCTCAAATTAAGTCAGATATTAAGGAGATTTGGAAAAAAAAAAAAAAAGGACATCGGTCTCACTACATTCTGTGATTTGTAAGATACAGCTATTTTTCATAAAAATATAGTAACACGTAATAGTTTCTTATTTTAAATGAAGCAACCATTTAAAAATCTCTTATTTCAGGGGTGCCTGGGTGGCTCAGTGGGCTAAGCGTCAGACTCTTGATTTCAGCTCAGGTTATGATCTCATGATTTATGAGTTCGACCTGGGGTTGGGCTTTATGCTGGGAGCCTGCTTGGGATTCCCGGTCTCTCTCTCAAAATAAATAAACTTAAAAAAATTTATTTTAATTTCTAACGTTGTAAATAGCAGTAGATATAACCTATATAAGCAAAAACTTTTTGGGGTCTCTTTTTTTAAAAATTTTAACTTCAATATAATCAGCATACAATGTTATATTAGTTTCAGGTGTACACATAGTGTACACAACATATATCTTCTATATATTACTCAGTGCTCTTGGTAAGTGTACTTTTAATCCCCTTTACCTCTTTCACTCATCCCTCACCCACCTCCCCTCTGGTAGCCATTAGTTTGTTCTTTATGGTTAAGATTTTTTTGGGGTCTTTCTTTTTCCCTGTTTGTTTCTTAAATTCCATGAGTGAAATCATATGGTATTTGTCTTTCTCTGACTTATTTCACTTAGCACTATAGCTTCTAAATCCATCCATGTTGTCATAAATGGCAAGATTTCATTCTTTTTTTTTATAGCTGAGTAATATTCCATTGTATATATACCATATCTTTATCCATTCATCTATCGGTAGACACTTGGGCTGCTTCCATATCTTAGCTATTGTAAATAACACTGCAAGAAACATAGGGGTGCACGTATCTTTTCAAATTAGTGTTTTTATTTTTTGGGTAAATACCCAATAGTGCAATTACTAGATTATATGGCAATTCTATTTTAATTTTTTGAGGAACTTCCTATTTTCCGCAGAAGCTATAGTGGGGTCCTCTTTTAAGAATGAAGGAGTCTGAGATAAAAAAAAAAATTTCGAGATCTACTGGCAAAGGCCAAAGGGTGGTAAGCTTTTTCTGAAAGGGTCAGCAGGTACTGTTTTAGGTTCTGTGGTCAAAAACAGTTTCTGTGGTGTGTACTTAACTCTGTCGCTATAGCACAAAAGCACCCACATGTGATACAGAAACGCTAGCCATGGCAGCGTTCCAATAAAACTTTATTTACAAAAATGGCCAAGTTGGATCTACCAGGCAGGCAGGTCATAGCTTGCCAACTCCTACCTTGGACATTCTCCCCCTAAGTCAGGGATCCAAGAATCCACTCACCCCACTCCGCTCGGAATTCTGCTGGTGTGCCTCTCACTCAAAGTCTTTGAAATAGCCAACCTCCGGGCCTGGGCCCTCTGCGGGGAATGCCGTTCCCTCAGCTCACGCCCTACTCCTTCAGGTCTGCTGCAGTGTCGTCCCAGTGAAACCTTCCCCGACACCTGGTTAGGCTGTCTCCTTCCCCACTCTTTAGTTCCATCCATAGTACTTAGCATTTCTTAACATCCTATGGGATTTACTCCCTATTTACTTTTTGTCCATCTTTACCCACCACAATGTCAGCTTTGAGTACAGCATTGGTCTGTTTCGTTCATCACACTATTCCTGGCACCTCGTTGGAGTTCAACAAATAACTTGTTGAAAAACTCAGACGTGTTACTTCCTGATGTGCAAAAGTCTTCTGGGAAAGCCTGCAGGCGATCCTTGTTTAACTCGAAGGAGAGCACTGTTAGGTTAATTGCCTGGTGGCTTTCAGCTCCGAGCAGCAAATAAGTTGTTTAGCATGATCGATTACAACGGTTGCTTAATTACTTAATAAAAATGGACACAGTCTTACCTTTAAGTCGTATTTCCTATATACAGATAAACGGTGGCTGAACACATTTCTTGTAACAATCACGTATATTTCAACTCCATCAACATTAAGCCGGTACATGCCCAAGAATTGGGGAAGAAGGGTGATTCCATGACATTCTACTATATACTGTACAGGAGAGAGAGAGAGAGAGAGAGGAACAAAGTATGCAGTCAAAAGGTGCTCATTCAGATGTAAAATAAAACTCTTCTGCCTATGACGTGTGGACAAAGCAAAACCCTCCAACCATTAAGGTCCTATTTACAGAAAATGATGCTGTTTATAGTGCCTGACACAGGATCTGTGTTTGCCAAGTTGACACAGATAAGAAAATACAACTTTATCTCCAAAGAGGTAGTTTTTTTCCCTAACATTCCAAACTAATTTGTAAAGTCAAATCTTGGATTTGTTAGACAAGAGGGCAAGTGATTGGTCTATTTGCTAATTCCTCTGAAGGGAAATCACACCCTACCTTAGGGCCGCCCCCTTCCTCCCCAGAAGCCCAGGTGATGACTTCGGGAGGCTGAGGGAGAGTCACTTGGCCACTAAGATTAGTGCTTTTTTCTTTTTCAGTCTTGAGAGAGAGAGAGAGAGAGAGAGACAGAGTGAGCAGGGAAGGGGCAGAGAGAGAGGGAGACACAGAATCTGAAACAGGCTCCAGGCTCTGAGCTGGCTGTCAGCACAGAGCCCAGCACGGGGCTCGAACCCACGAACCGCAAGATCATGACCTGAGCTGAAGTCGGACGCTTAACTGACTGAGCCACCCAGGCGCCCCTAAGATTAATGCTTTTAACAGTGTTATTAAAGTACAGTGTTGAAGATGTGATTAGAGAGGATACTGTGGAGACAGCTCTGCGTTCGAAGCTGAGACAGATGGGCTCTAGTTTGGGCTGTTTCTCACCCACTGCTCTGATGTCTCGAGCTAAGTGGCCTGCCAGAGCTGCGCATGAAGGGAGGGTGCCATGCCACCAGAGTGCTTGATCCTGCCCTATAGACAGGACAAACGGAGATTCTCTGGCCTGTTGTTGGATTTCATCAAGGCCACTGGTCACCAGCTTCGACACCATTTCTGACGAAAGTTGTAAAAACACAACAGGAGTCTAGACGTATTGGTGACCATACCCTAAAGGGCCACAAGGTGGAGACACTTCTCCTTGAAAACCGATCTTTATGGGCTTTCTTAATGGGTCCCACTGCACCTTTCCTTTCAAAGGAAAGTTAGGTTTTCCTTCCTTTAAAATGAAGGGGTAAAGACTATTTCAAAAAAGCTCTTTTAGGTCCTTGACATGTGTGAGACATCTCTAGGATGTGAACAGCATGAATAGTAAGATTCCAAAACTGTTAAAATCAAACACGGTGTGCGTATTTACAGGGAGAAGCCTGGAAGAATGGTCACCAAGTGGTAACAGTGGATTTTTAGGTAATTTTGCTTTCTTCCCTTTTTTTTTTTTTTAAAAATTATATTGTTTGAATTTTTCCCTTTTACAATGGCATTTTATAAAAATAAAATGTCCTTTCAAACTTTCTAGTGGTAAACACTGCTAATAATTAACTCTGATAAAATTTAAGTATCTTCAGAGGGAAAAAAAATCTTTATTTTTATCATTAAAGATGGACAGCATCAGAACATGTGTTGATAGTTGATACCCAGAGTTTTGGCAGGTTTTAAAGTGCCCTTGCCCTTTGGTTTGTTGTTGTTGTTTTGTTGTTGTTTTACTATATTGACTCTCACCAACAGATTTTAATTTGATACATTTTCTGAGTAGAGTCTCACTTCAATTTGTTCTTAATTTGAAGTCAGATCAGTGGAACATTTTCTATTTGTCTCTCAAAAAATAGTAAATTGGGGCACCTGGGTGACTCAGTTAAGTGTCTGACTTCAGGTCAGGTCACGATCTCACAGTTCATGAGTTCGAGCCCCACATCGGGCTCTGTGCTCACAGCTCAGAGCCTGGAGCCTGCTTGGGATTCTCTGTCTCCCTCTGCCCCTCCCCCCTTCTCAAAAATAAGCATTTAAAAAAACCCACTCAATTAACTTGAGTTTTGCTGATACAAAACAGGCGGTAAAGAGCCACTGGTTGAAAATAAAACTTCTCACTTCTGACCAAGAGAAATAAAATGGGTGTTGTCCCCTCACCTCTGAAAAAAGACAGCTGGGTGAGCCTTAAAAACATGGAGACTAGAGGAGTCTACACTGTGTGAACACGGTGGAAAGAATGTTAAGTTTGGGAGCCAGAAAGAAAGCATTAGCATCCTGGTGTCTCGTTTTACCAGCTGTGGGACCTTGGGCAAGTTATTAAATCACTTTTCATTTTAGTTTCATTTTCTGGAAAATGAGCAACCATAATTCCTACCATGAGGGAAGGTTACTGTGAAGATCAGAGATAAAAGTATATGGAAACACTTCACACAATGCCTTGTGCCGCCTCCCCCCCACCGCCCTCCCTCCTACTGTAGGCGACAACAATAATAGTAACTATTCTTGTCATTCAAAACTCTCATAAGAGACTTCAGCGTTACCCCCATCTGGTTTGTCCTCCAAACTCACGCACAGGCATGGCCTGGCGTCTACTCTGAGGCAGGCTCTGTGTAGCTCTTTTGGGGGCCCAGGGGGCGTGTCCCCTGCCCTGGGGGTGGGGGTGGGGGGGCACGCACCAGTTTCAGTTTGTGCTCAGGTTATTCTCATCCTAGCCCATCTTTTACAAGTCCTGCCAGTAGATGAAGGCTTTTTAATCAAAATCTCTGTGTAATGGGGCACCTGGGTGGCTCAGTGGGTTAAGTGTAGGACTTTAGCTCAGGTCATAATCTCATGGTTCATGAGTTCAAGCCCTATGTGGGGCTCTGTGCTGACAGCTCTGGGCCTGGAGCCTGTTTTGGATTCTGTGTCTCCCCTTTTCTCTCTGCCCCTCCCCTGCTCACACTCTGTCTCTCTCTTAAAAATAAATGAACATTAAAAAAATTTTAAATATATATATTTTTAAAATCTCTGTGTAAAGTCACAAAGCATCGTGAAACAGAGTGAATACTATTTTTCAGGTTATGAATATGATCCAGAAACTCTGCATACTGTACAGGAAATCACTGATAAGTTCCCCCCCCACAGTAAAACACCCATACAAATTACATCCTACAACTCCTCTCCCTTTAAGATTAAATAAATTACTACAGATAAAAATTAGCCCATTTGATCTGCATCTCCAAGCTTCCACATGCACCTGTTCTCAGAGGCGTGGCTCATGTATGAGCCTCTTTGATGCACATCTTGAATATACACAGAACCATATCCCGTATTCAAGCCTACTGTATAGGATTCCAGTACCAACGAGCAGCAGTTGGTGCCGAAGGTTTAGAAAGCATTCACCAGCTGACCCAGGAGATGCTGCACACCAAGTGCAACACCAGTGGTCATGTGTGCAAACCACACGCACAAACTACTGGGGCCTTCCCATATCCCGGGAGACTGTGTGTTCTCGGCCAGGGCTGTAGCTGGGCCCTTTGCATGACTCAGCCACGTGGTGTTGCCAGGGGCCCTCCCAGTCCGGCTCCGCATTCACTAGCTGTGTATCCTTCAGGGAATTACTCAACCTCTCTGTGCGTCTGTGTTTGGAGAAGAGGGGTGGCAGCAGTACTGAGGGCACAGGGTGAAGAATGTGAAGGCCAAGGGAACGGGATTGGGGGTACTCACTGCCCATGAGTCCAGCCGCAGCAAGATGAAACCAGGACCCTGGGGGAGGGGGGAAAAGGTAGGGGGTGGGAGAGACTTTCTAGGGCACCTGATGTGTTCCCAAAATGCTGAGAAATGAATTTTATTTATTTAAATTTTTAAAAATGTTTATTTTTGAGAGAGAGAGAGAGAACAAGTGGGGGAGGGGCAGAGAGAGAGGGGGACTGAAGATCCATAGCGGGCTCTGTGCTGACCGCAAGGAACCTGATGGGGGCTTGAACTCTCAAACTGCGTGATCATATTCTGAGCTGAAGTTGGAAGCTTAATCGATGGTGCCACCCAGGTGCCCCTAGATTTTATTATATACGTGTATATATATATATATATATATATATTTTTTTTTTTAATGTTTATTTATTTTTGAGAGAGAGAGTGCGCACAAGTGGTGAAGGGACAGAGAGAGAGAGACAAACAGAATCCTAAGCAGGCTCCAGGCTCTGGGCTGTCAACACAGAGCTCAATGTGGGGCTCAAACTCATGACCTGAGCCGAAGATGGGCACTTAACCAACTAGGCCACCCAGGTGCCCCTTTATTTTCAATGCATGATGGGGACTCCCAATTTCAATGACTCTTCACAGAACAAAGGCTTTCCAAAAATCAATAATTTTGCGTATGTGTGTGTTTACGTATTTGTTTATAAAGTAAGGTGATATTTTTGTAAATATAAAATAAACACTAAACAAACTATTTCTATCTCATGTTGCTTTTAGGATCAAAACTCTGAGCACTTTCCCTTCAACAACTTAAACATCATTGATGATTTGACCTGACAACTTGGACAAGAATGCTTCAAAAATGGTAAGAAAGGCATGCACTGGGGCCGCTATAATATTGTGCGTTTCTTTAATAACCAGGTATTTGCCAGGAGCACCCTCTGGTTTCTTTTTTTTTTTTTAAATAGTTAAAAACATCCTCAGCAGCTAATAATTATTTTAAAATTTTTAATGTTTGTTTTTGAGAGAGAGAGCGAGCGAGCGCTAGCAGGGGAAGGGCAGAGAGAGAGGGACACACAGAATCTGAAGCAGGCTCCAGGCTCTGAGCTGTCAGCACAGAGCCCGATGCGGGGCCTGAACCCACAGACCGTGAGATCATGACCTGAGCTGAAGTCGGACACCGAACCGACTGAGCCACCCAGGTGGCCCCAGCACCTACTAATTATTAATTTCTTTTGAACACTGCTGATTCAATCACAAAATAATCTAAGGAAACCTTTGCTTCCTCCCTTCTACAGACTTAATTTTCAGATTACAAGGATAGAGAAATAACAATTTAATACTGAGGATGACTCCTTCAGAAAGGTATACATATTTCTTTCACTTTCAGCCCCTGTCCCGATGTGGCTGCAAGGCAGGCCTTCCCTAGTCACATGGGGCTTCCCTACCTGCTCTGTTAATACCTCAATCTACAGACTCAGGGGGTGCAGTGCCCACGGTAGCCTGCTGGACTCCTTTCTAGAAGTCGGGAGGGGTCTGCAACTTCTGTCTTCTGCTACTCAAGGTCCTGAGGGAGCTACGGCCACAAACGGACCAAACATTTGGCCACGCTGATCATCCACGTGCGGCTCAGAAAGCAGGAGCGCACATCAGACAGGAGAGAGGAGTCTTGTCCGAGAGCGAGGCTTGCACACACAGCATCCCTTCGGTGAATCTAAAATACGGCATTTTTCAGACACGGTCCTATCTGTGGCATAGCGCTGGCCTCTCTGGGTCACCTGCAGCCTAGCTCTTCTCTCACATCGGAGAAGCTCGGTCCGGCGCCCACCCTGGTGGCTTTCAAATGCCTGCAACTCCGCAATGACCGTGAGCTTTCAGCTGAATAGGCACTGAACTCGTACTCTCCAAGTTTAAAAAGTGAACTTGATCATCATCAATTCTTCTTACACTTTCTATATGGAGCTAAAACAATCACAGTTATTCTTGGGGTCAGTGTTTATATTCTCAGTGTTACACTTCCTGCATTACCTACGCTTGCACTTTAAAATATTGTTTTTAGTAAGTATTTTTCACTTTTGTATTTTCATGGCTGGATACCTCCTGTTACCTGTTATTTATCATGGAGTGGCTTGTTTTTTCAAGAGGACTCTCAGAAACTTGTATTTGCTGGCAATGTTTTTGTCTGCAACCTGTGTTTCCAACACTAACAGTTTTTACTTTCTTATGTCTTCTTTTAAAAATGTGCTTGTTGCGGCAGTGCCTGAGTGGCTCAGTTGGTTAAGCATCAGACTCCTGACTTCGGCTCAGGTCATCATCTCATAGTTCGTGAGATCGAGCCCTGCATCGGGCTCCACACTGAGTCTGGAGGCTGCTTGGGTTCTCTCTCTCCCTCTCTCTCTCTGCCCCTCCCCAACTTGTGCATTCTCTCTCTCAAAATAAACAAACATTTTTAAAAAATGTACTTGTTGGAGGGGCGCCTGGTAGCTCAGTCAGTTAAATGTCCAACTTTGGCTCAGGTTGTGATCTCACAGTTTGTGGGTTCAAGCCCCGCATCGACAGCTCAGAAGTTGGAGCCTGCTTCAGATTCTATGTCTCCTTCTCTCTCTGCCCCTCCCCTGCTTGTGTTCTGTCTCGGTCTCCCTTTCTCAAAAATAAATGTTTTTTTAAAAAATGTACTTGTTCAGGAAAAAAAATGTATTTGTCTGGGCGCCTGGCTGGCTCACTTGGAAAAACATGCAACTCTTGAACTTGGAGTTGTGAGTTTGAGTCCCATGTTGGGTGTATAGATTACTGGCTCAGTCAGCTGAGTGGCTGACTTCGGCTCAGGTCATGATCTTTCACCTCGTGAGTTCGAGCCCCGCATTGGTCTCTGTGCTGACAGCTCAGAGCCTGGAGCCTGCTTCAGATTCTGTGTCTCCCTCCCTCTGCCCTTCTTCCCCCACTCACACTGTCTCTCTCTCTCTCAAAAATAAACATTAAAAAAATTATTTTAAAAATGTACTTGTAAAGATTCCATGGTATAATCAGTAAAACCAAATTTAATCTCGTCATCATTCCTCCTTAGAACTTTCTCCTATATAGCTACCGGTTTGCCAGCACCGTAATACAATGATAAATCAACGTGGTGAAATCAGAATTTTTAAAGCCTATAAAACAAAACCACCACCACGAGGTCTCCGTTTCCTTTGCTCACAGGCATTCAACAAGAATAACGAGTATTATGAATCCCTGATTTGCTGCTCTTCTCGTCCAAGATGAAATGCCATGAAGAGACGCACGGCTGACTGAAGGTTTCAGCAGAGAGGGCGCTAAGTGACGTCCCGCAACAGATAAATATTTATAGCTCTGCATGCAGTGTGAACCTGGGCCCTTGGCTTCGGAAATTGCTGTTATTATCATGTTTCACTCATTTTTCTAGAGGCCTGAAGTGACAATTTAATATAGCATCAAATTAATACTTCAACGAAAAGCCTTGTTTCCTTTAATGTTTCTGAAAGGTTAAATGATCTGTAATCCGTATTGTGCCTCTGGCCATGTTTATTGATCACCACGACAACAAGAGAGAAGGAAGAGAGAGAAAGAAAGCCAGCCCGAAATGAAATGAAGGGAATGCTTTGTTTCACACTGACCAGACAAATAAAGAAATCCAAATTTAACTTGAACGGATGTTTGGGTGAAGGTGGTCTTTTAAGTGTCAGCGAATGTAATTTACTTTGGTTTCAAACAGTTTGAGGTGGGAAAAAAAAAAGAATGTAGAGATGACTACATTTAAGCGAATATAAATGCCAAACGACTGCCTTTCTTAAAATTGATGGAATTGGGTTTAAAAGGAAAAAACGGGGGGCGCCTGGCTGCCTCGCTTGGAGGAGCACATGACTCTTGATCTCAGGGTCATGAGTTCTAACCCCATGTTCAGTGTAGGGATTACTAAAAATAAATAAATAATTAAATAAACAAGTAAACTTAAAACGATGAAGGGAACCCACATTCCTCGGTAGTGTTTGCAAACATTCAATAGTACTGAGAAAATGCGGGATTATACAAAACACAGCTGGACGCAATCACTGCCCCTGTTTTTTACACTGTAACGAAGACCTGGGAACACCATGGTCATTACAGACGCAATGACTTTGTAAAAACGACTCTATCATGATTGTGGACGGGGCAGGCACCTGGGCCGCTCCGTTCAGCATCAGACTCTCGGTCTCATCTCAGGTCCTGATCTCACAGTTTGTGAATCTGAGCCCCACATCAGGCTCCGCGCTGGTGGCGTGGAGCCTGCTTGGGATTCTCTCTCTCTCCCTCTCTCTCTCTGCCCCCCCTCCTTCCTGCTACGTCGGACTCTCTCAAAATAAATACACTTAAAAAAAGAAAATAAGGGCAGGTGGCATTTGTTCCTAGACTATGATGAAGATGCAGAATGGCTGTTCCAGCCTCACCCTATGGAGGTCTGAGGCCCGAAGGCCCCCACTAGAACCACGCTCGGTGGGAGGCTGAGCTGGTCAGAGAAGGCGGGTTCTAGAACCACCCTCTTGCCCACCAAGCAGTCAGGAGCCAGGCCCCCGTGGGAAGGCCGCCCTGACTGTTGTCAGCAGACAACAAATTCAGGTTCCCAGAAATGACAGAGGTCAGGACTATCAGAAACAGAATTCAAACAGCTACACAGAAAATGTTTAAAAACCAGAAGACGAGGGGGCGCTCGGGTGGCTCAGCTGGTTAAGTGTCTGGCACTTGGTCTAAGCTCAGGTCTCCATCTCACAGGGCCGTGAGTTCAAAAGCCGCACTGGGCTTCACACTGGGTGTGAAGAGTACCCAATAAATAAATAAATTTTTTAAAAATTAAAAATAAAGACTGCAATCCAGCAATGAGCATATTACAAGCAACTATCAGGAAGGAACTGGCAGATATTTAAAAGTGGAAGGAAAACGGAGTTACTGAAATAAAAAGCCCATGGACAAGGACAGGTATGGCTGGACCGGGTACAGCTGAGGCGTCTCCCCGGAATCTCACGAGCAGAGATGTTTGCAGGCAGAAACTGGGAAAGAGAAGTGACGAGCTGCGGAGACCGCAATGAGAACATTCTAGCTGTTGGAGAGGCAAGAGGAGAAAGGCGACGTATAAAGGGAAAAGGTTGGTGGAATTTCCAGAAGCTTGAGGAAATGTGCTGCAAGAGGCGGGGCTGTGAAACCCTGAGACCCAACGGGTAGGACCCGGGAGCTGACGGCTCTGAGCGCCCCATTCATTAGCAAGCAGTGACTCCCCGCCTGCAAACCGGAGCTCGGGTGGGGGCACTCCCTGGGGCACCCGGAGATGGCAAAGGCCTTTCCTGATGTTTCTAGATGTTTCTAAGACCTAGAAAGGGAGCTGCAGCTTCTGAAGGCAGAGACCTGCTGGGAGCTCAGCTTTAGTCGCAGGGTTCCTCTGGGACTCACAACTTTAACGTACTTCTCAAATTGTTAATAGACCCCTTCTCCAGGCAGGGAGCCAAAATCCCAAGGGCAGACTCAGGAGTGTCTCCCCAGTTCTAGAAAGGAGGTACTGCCCTGCCACCTACCAAGCTTCATCAGCGTCACCTGGGAACACTTTAGAGATGCAGGATCTCAGGTCACCCCAGACCCACAGAGTCAGAATCTGTGTTGGTGCGGGAGGCTCACGTAATGCGTCTAGAATCAAAGTTCGAGAAGCTCTGATGCTTCTCCTTCTTCACCAACACTTGTTTTAACTGCTGGCTTTGGTGGTGCCTGTTTTCTGAGTTTTCCTCTGTCCTTGGCTCATTCTTTGAACAAGAACGCCGACACCACTATCCCTCATGGGAAGGTCAAAAGATACTCTAAGGAGGGCCCAAAAAGAGTTGAGCCTTCACTCTAAAATCCTTGGCTGAGATGCAAGGTGCTCACATAACATCCAGATTTGGCTCAAGTTACTGCTTCCCAAATGCAAAGGATAAAAAGGGATTTGGGGATTTATTTTACCAATTTTATCAGTTGATCATTTCAGTCATTTTGAAATTAAAAAAACAAAAATTTTAAACCTTGAATTTCAAACACTTAAAAGATAGTCTTAATGATAGATTCTTAGGCATTTCTTGATCATTTATACGAACTCGTTCCCTCTCCTAAAACCCCTAAAATTTTACTGACACTAACTCTTAATTTCAGTTAACACTGAAGTTACAGAATACCAAAAATCCCAATGAATTCAAGCCACTAGGGGGGAAAATCACTCATTTAAAGAGGAAATAAGACATTCAAGTAGGTTCTTGACCATTTTTTTTTCCCTTTTTAAACACTCTCTTGACACTGTCAAGCTAGTCAGTGATAATCATCACGTACAAGACCCAAGCTTATTCTAGCCTGACAAAATTTGAAGAAGATGGCATTGACACCAAAACATTAGGTTATTTCCCCAAATAAAACAAACAAAAAACCAAATGAAGTAAGAGACTTATAAATGTTTGCTATGCTAAACAGAAATTTTCCATGCGTCTGAGAGACGCTACTGAGCAGAAATGAGGGTAGGATTTCGGCCGTATGTCAAGATGAAGGCAAGATGCCGGGGCTTCGGAAAAATTCCAACACCTTAAGGTTTGTATCCTTGTAATTGTGCAACAGCACCGTACAACGCCGGAAACCAGGACCCCTTGTGGATTGAAAGAGTGCATGGTTTCAACACTGGGAGGGAGGAAACTAAGAAGAATAGAATTTATCTCATCCAATCATTTGTATGGCACTGATCATATACCAACCTGAGCAGGTTGTAAATATTAATTCGCCTAATTAGCACAATACCCAATGAAGGAGGTCCCGTTGTCCAAATTTTATAGGCAGAGAAGTGGCGTGGAGAGGTTAGGTAACTTGCCCCTAGTCACGCAGCTGGTCAAGGGCAAAAGCGCAGCAGACAGTTCCAGAGTCTGACACTTGAACCCTCTACCACACCACTGGTGAGGCTAGCTCGTCAGAAGCTTAAATCCCAGGGAAAATTTTATTTAAACATCTAGCGGGGCGCCTGGGTGGCTTAGTCGGTTAAGCGTCCGACTTTCGCTTGGGTCATGATCTTGCGGTTTGTGGGTTCGAGCCCCGCGTCGGGCTCTGTGCTGACTGCCAGCTCAGAGCCTGGAGCCTGTTTCAGTCTGTGACTCCCTCTCTCTCTGACCCTCCCCTGCTCACGCTCTCTCTCTCTCTCTCTCCTAGTAATAAATAAAACATTTAAAAAACAA
>NW_027531522.1:3898681-3924222 GCF_008692635.1 Crocuta crocuta | reverse complement strand
GTCATCAAAACAGAAAACAATGAAAGAAAAGAGAAGGGAAATGAGAAGTCAAAGGGCCAGCCCATGACCACAACCGTCAGAAAGGTCATCTGTTTACTCCATAGCAGACACCCTCTGGGAGGGCCGGTCCCGTCCGTGGACAGGTAATGTGGACATGCCTCGTTACTCATCTAGGCATGTTCCAGGCAGTTCCGAGGCACAGCACATAAGAAGGTAAAAGGGACGAAAAGCAAGACGAAATAGATGAATTGACCGTCGCCACTGAAACAGGAGACAGCAATGCATGACTCAACATAAATCCCAGAATTAGCGCAGGGCTGCTCAAGGTGGGAAGTGAAGCCTGATGTGCATCCCAAACGCCTCTGAGCATCCCTGAACAGAACAGAGAACCACATCTCCTGGATTACAGGTGACGCAGCTGGTGTCTGATCGCCCAGGGCAGCTACCCTGGGGCACGTACAGGACTGACTCGGCCCTGTGGAAAACTACCCACGGCTTGTTGGAAGGTGGCCTGTGAGGAGAGCAGCATGAAGAAGGTTCAAGTTCTGTCTGGAGGAAGCCAGGCCAGCACGGTGCCAGGGAGCCTGTGCAAATAGCACCCTCTCGGGCACAATCCTGTCAACCCAGTATAATCGCCGGTGTGGTTTCAGCAGCCTATGATGATGATGCTGTGCTTTTAAAGTCCTAGGAAATTCTGTGTCATACGGCTGTTTGCAAGGGTGACGTGTCTTGTGCGCCCGCCCCCTCTGTGGGGTGCTCCTTAAGACACCCCTATCTGATCTCAGTACCAAGAACAGCTCCTCTGAACAGCTGATTTGTTTGTATCTTCAGGCACAGCGGCTGTGTAGCTGACTCACTTGGTTTCTCTTTCCACTTTGGCTGCTAGGAAACCAGGGTCCGGTTACTGGGCCTCAGGGTCAGGTTACTGGGCCTCATGCTAGCAAGCATGCTGGTCACCACCACGTGACATTTTTGGCTCATCCCAGGCTCCGTTTTGTGCCTTCGCCCTCTCCTTCCCTCTTCTACCTTCCCTTTCTTCCCCCTGATTCTACCTTGTATTTCAAACTGTCTTGAAGGCCACCGTCTATCCTTTCTGGAATTAGGTCAAGAATACGTCTGTGAGGGAATGAATGAATGAATGAATGAATGAATGAATGAAACGTAGATGGGGACACGGAGATGCAGAGATGACCTAAGTAGCCATTTCCTAACAAGCTAGGATCTACATCTCCTGCCTTTCAAGTTCCCTTCCTTTAAATAAATTGTATTAACAACGGTGATTCTCAGTCATTAAGACAGTTTATATTTAAAAGAATGTTTCTAAGAGGAAAGAAAAATCCAGATATTGGCTAATTGAGACTTTTCCGGATAAAGAATATACCGAGAAAACAACAATCTCCTAGCAGTGGAGCGAAAGGAAATCCTGAGCGTTGTGAAAGCCTCAAGAGCATGTCAACAGATTTGTTTTGATCCCCAATGTATTTTAGGTAATACTGACACTATGTCAGATCTGCATGTTAGGTTAAAGGGACTACCCCAGAGAAAACGTTCTGAACAGTAATTTCTGTAAAGTCAAAAAATTCTGAACTCAACGTTGTCATCAAGAAGTTGATGCTTGAATTGCGTGTCACCTTTTATTAGCATGCTACCACAGTCATGTATCAGAAGAGTATGTTTTCACCAGTCACTTGAGGTATCACTTCGCTTTGAATGTTCTGAGACAATTTAGAGAAAGAATAAAAAGAATGTCTAAGGATGACATTAAGTTCCAGAGGGGGAGACATGAAATAGTAGACAGTTTAAAAGGTGAATAGTTAAAAACTGCATCTTCTAATTCAATGCATTCAGAAGCCAGTGCCTTAGCGTTCCCCCCTTCGCTCATGCTATCCTGGAATTTTAAAGTGTCCTTTATATTGTGCAATAGCATAAGTGCTGTAGAACAAGTTTCAAAAAGGCACAGATGTTATAAAAGATTTTTTAGATATGAAATAAATGAATTTACAGGCTGACTAATGTTTTTAGAAAACAAATCAGGAGCAGTCCCCAGTTTCCAGAAATAGAACACAGCTCAAAGACATGTACATTTCACTCCAAGCAGAATGCAATTGATCACACTTGCAAAGATGGGAAGATAAGCAACCACCAAGAAATAGTCCATGAGGTCAGAGCATCATGCATGACCATAAGGTAAGGAAGTTGATTTTTATTTTTATTTTATTTATTTAAAACATTTTAAAATGTTTATTTATTTTTGAAAGAGAGAGAGTGTGAGTGGGAAAGAGGCAGAGAGAGAGGGAGACACAGAATCCAAAGCAGGGCTCCAGGCTCTGAGCTATCAGCACAGAGCCCAATGCAGGGTTCGAACCCACGAACTGTGAGATCATGACCTGAGCCGAAGTTGGCCCCTTAATTGACTGACCACCCAGGCACCCCAGAAGCTGACTTTTAAACAGATATCTCAGAGCTCACAAGTCCAAACGAGCACTGCCATCAACGTAGTTGCCATGAGAGGCTGGTACTTAATAATGGTTCAGAATGCTTTGGTTGGCGCAGGAAGGGCCCTCAGCACTTTATTGGACTCTCTTCTGTGCTAGCCAGTCTTTCCCTGGAGGTATTTAGGGAACAAAGCAAGACTCTAAAAGCATGTGCGCACGCGTACGTGTTTTAGCATGTGGTTCAAACACCAGTTCTGAGGAGGAACACAGACTGTAATGTTATAAGCAGTGGTCGCATTCATGCCAGAGACTACAGCGTCTCAATATGATACGGTTGCTACTGTCTCGTGACTTGATGACAATGGTTACCGGCACCACATATTGAGCTCCTAAGGTATGGAAGACAGTGTGCTAAGTACCTGAGGTACATTCTCCCGTTTAACCTCCAGGACTCCAGAGTTAGGTGCTGTCACTATCTCCGTTGTACACACAAATGAAGAAACAGGTTCTGAAGTCCAGAAGTCACGTGGTTAGTAGGCAACAGGGCTGGGATCTGAACCCAGGATTGTCTGATACTGGACTGACTGCATGATCTTATTCCAAAGTAAAAGCCTTTTGTATCTCTGGCTGGGCCCTGAGAACAGGTGTTCCACCAGGCACACTTATGCTCGAATTTACGGAGATTGAGAGAGGGAGAGAGAGGGAAAGAGAAGGAGAGAGACAGAGAGAACAAGATGGACAGATTGCTGCTCCCACAGGTACCTTCATTTTGTCCCCAGGGGATCAAAAGTGAAAAGGGTTGAAAAGGAGGCAGGAAACAGACAAACACCCACTTTCTAAAAACCAAATAATTTTCTCAGACTGGGGTGGACCTTTCTGGGGCCAGGACAGGAAGAGACAGAGAAAACAGGACAGGATTTGGACGTATAAATGGATAAATCCTCGAGAGGTCAACACCTAATTTCTGGCATGGGTGAAACACTCTGAAATGTTGCCAAATCTTAAACCGAGTGATGTTAAAATCAGAACGGTAACCATCGAGGACTCTTATGCAGAAGAGGATTCACATGAAGAAATGGTTTATAAGTAACTAATGATCTTCCTAGTATAAGAATTCCTAAATGTTAACGATCAGTAATCTGACGACAGTAATGTTAATAAGCCCAGCTAGAGGAGATTTTTTATGCCAAAAGTGTTCTCGTTATTTCCCAAACTATATCGTTGGCCGTGGTCATAATTCATTGTGAATTTCAGTTAACTTTCTCAAGAGTTTCAAATAAAGAAAAATTACCTGGTGGTATTTCTTCAAGATGTTGTGCATTTCGGCCACATCTTCACTTGTGATGGTCTTGATGATGTATCTCTTGTCGTAGGAAGTGTGGAATCGAGCCCCACTGCGTGCCTGGGAGTCATTGGGAAGGGGTGCGCTCCGCGTCAAGGAATTCTTTCCCATTAGGATAAGTTCAGGGGGAGGAGGGAAGAGACCGGTTAGAGGCATGGCTTTCTGATTTGCAGATCACATGCTGTCATCACAAGCTTTCAAACGCCTTTATGTTTGGAAGCAATTGGTGTTAAGTAGGATGGCAACATTATATATTCGTAGTGACCCAACCTGCTAGTCTTTCAAATGTAATGCAGGCAGCTTGGATATGTACTGTGCTTCTAATGTCCTTCAAGTAGGCGGATCCCTAGATTTACAATCAAAGTTATTTTGTTCACTTTGTTCTTTTCTTTAAAAAAGCTTTTTGTTAATGTTTATTTATTTCTGAGAGAGAGACAGAGAGTGAGCGGGGGAGCAGCAGAGAGAGAGGGAGACACAGAATCTGAAGCAGGCTCCAGGCTCTGAGCTGTCAGCACAGAGCCTGACATGGGGCTCAAACTCAAGAACTGCAAGATTGTGAGACCTGAGCCGAAGTCGGACACTTAACTGACTGAGCCACCCAGGTGCCCCAATGTTAATTTATTTTTGAGAGAGAGAGAGAAAGCGTGTGTGAGCATATGAGCAGGGGAGGGGCGGAGATAGAGAGGGAGACAGGATCTGGAGCGGACCCTGTGTGGACAGCACAGAAGCCCAATGTAGGGCTCGAATTCACAAAGGGGGTCAGACCATGACCTGAGCCCAAGTTGGACATTTAACTGACTGAGCCACCCAGGCGCCCCAAATCTCCTGTTTTCTTAACCTCCAAGAAACCTCTCCCCCTCCCCCCCTGCTTCCCACACTGGTCACTCAGACGACTAGGATAACCTCTAGCCTCTGAGAAGTCTGGTCCCCACCCCGGCTACCTGTGCTCCTCCGTGTTGCCCTTCCTGCCCTGCCCGCCCCCACTCGGCTGCGTCTGAGGGGTTCAAGGGCAAAGACCCTTTCCCTCTCCAACTTCCTCTCTACCAGTGGGCGCTCCAGAGGCCCCGTGAATATCTAGTGAAGGGGACACAGATGTCTTCGCAGAGGCAGGTGATATCACTGTATCACGGAGTTTCATGAAAGAGTTCCTGTGTCTGGTATATTCAAGTCTCATTATCCTTTCCTTCCCTCCTACATGAAATGCAACAAGCCTTAGCTGTATGAGGCGGAACTATACTGCAGCGGCTGAGTAAGACCTCCCGAAGGTGCGCCTGGTGCAGAGGGGGCAGGCACGTGCGCATCCTGTCCCAGGCTGGGCGCTGGCGCCGCGGCAGTGCAATGTGCTGCTCGGACAGGGCGCGCCTCGATGGGGATGCAGCGGGAACACCTGTCAGGCGTACAGCTGATGCTGCCGAGGGGCTGAACTTGCTTCCCTCAGTTTATTAGAAACTGGAGAGAGGGGGGAAAATCGATGTGACTTCCAATGACTCTACATCACAGGATTGGGCAGTGTTAGGTTATTCTTAAGACAACTGAAATTCATTTGATAGACCGAGAGGGATGGAAATAATTTTCAGGATGAAAATGGCTATGTTCCTAAAAGGTTAATTCTCAATCACGTTGTTTTTTTGTTTTTCTCTCTCAAAAAATTCTCCTTGGTCTGGCTTCCTATGAAGAAGTCAGAGTGAATTCCCCCTTTAGGGGTTTTAAATGCTAGCAAAAAAGGCAGTCATTACTACGGGCTAACGGTCTCACATTTCCCTACCACAGAGTAACCTGCAGAAAATTATTCCAGATACCTTCTTTCGGGGGGTGGGGTGGGGTAGACAAGGGTACCCGTGTTCTGCAAAGGACAGGAATTAGTGGTAGCATATTTACAGATCGCTTTTCTAGGTGTTATAGATACAGAAGTCGAACATTCGATCACACGCTACTGGGAAGACAAAGGCTGCATGGTAAGGGCTTCTCAAACTTTAATGAGCAACCAAATCACCTGGGATGGTGTTAAAATGCAGATTCTGACCCAGCAGGGGTNGATGTTGCTGGGACAGCAGGTCTGTCTCCCGTGGGAGAATCCAGGGTCCACTGAGTGGTGGCTAATGACGTGTTTTGTGTGTGCCTAGTGTGTAAGGTCCAATGCGTTAAGTGTGTCATAATTACACCCTTCCCTACATGAACACCCTGCCTGTTATATTCTGTCCAACTCTGCTTTGATTAAAATGGGAGACTTTAGAGTAAAGAATTCATTGCATTCGCTGTTTTAACTCATTAAAGAAATCTTTCATAATGATATGTACAAGGCAATGAGTGGGTTTCCCAAGGGCCTGGAGCGATTCATCAAAGCAGTAACTCCTTAGCTCCGATGCTACCTCCTTTCAAATTCTTCATCTTCCCCTTCAGTTTCAAATACATTGATAATCATTTATTATGGACTCTGCATGAGCATATTGCCCATGGCTTCATCCTGATCATAACACTTCACGGATTCTAATCTTGATTCTGCCTCAACTCAGTTTTTCAATAATCGCAGGAGTCATCCATCCCAGCCAACACTGCCTACTTCCAGTACGTGTAAAGATTTTTTTAAAGGCTCGTAGGTTTCAAATCATCTGTGAAGGATTCACCCCGGAGGGTGAGTCTGTGTGTGTCCCTGGAGAAGGCCGGTCAGAAATGTGCCCCCATTCAGCAGGGGCTCAGTGATGATGCTTTAGGACATTCGGGCCGTGATTAAAGAGAAGGTGGCGAGAGTTCTTGGGGCAGCATGAAACTAACGCCTCCCTGATCGCAGATGGACTGAGGACAGTTTCGGCAAGGACGAGCGGAGGAGCAGAGGGGAGGGGGTCAGGGCTGTGTACTGACAGGACTCCCTGAGTGGCCTCAGTATAGTCCGCCACCCAGCAAAGCTGAATACGGAAATTCTTCAGTGTGCCCTGCTCTGTCCCAAAGGAAGAATAGACTGTAGAATCACACGGGATGGTTGGGGAGTTTGGGAGGTCAAGAGGAGGAAGGCCTGAGAGAGCAGAGCTTGGGGGTGACCTTCAAGGAGTCCCCGAAGGGACCCTCTATGGGTAAGTAATTCTCTGAACACAAGAGCATGACAGTTGGAAAACAGCCAAGAACATGATCCCAAACCATTCCATTTACAGGCAAGAAAACAGAATCCCAGAGAGTGGAAATGACTTGCCTGCCTCAGTTCTTTAACCTCGGAGTGGGATGAGGTATGTGGAGGACCCTGCGGGGGCCTCCCTCCCTCCTGGGCTCCAGGATCTGGTGCGCATCAGCCATGGGGCTGTGGATGCAGAGTCTCCCATGGCGACAAACGCCTTCTCATCACGACTTAGAGCATGAACGCACTGGTGCAAGCCCAATACCATCTTCAGGTTTGCAGTTTCGCCAAGTAAAGATAAACCATCGGTAAGAGCCTCAACACTCATGCAGCCCAGAGTCCTCAATGTATACTTTTATTAACATGTGTACTAATTTACCCTGACTNTAAGAGCTGTCTTCTCTCCAGGCAAGAGCTGAGGAGATGATGGATGGATGCGGAACAAAGCCTCAGGTCAGGGAAAGCATGTGAGGCTGAGCACCGGGCATAGAGTCAGACGATTCAAGGGCACAGACAGCCCTAGAAGATGCCCGGTGCTGCTTATTTCCACCAGTGCCACACACTGGGGTGAGCGTGCCAATCCTGAGAAGTCTTCACCTTTCTGACCATGTGGCGCAGTTCACTGTGTGTGTTTTAATTAGTTCACATGATCTGAAAACATGTGGGGGTTCTCATTCTCTTCTGGGGACTGCTCCTATCTGTACAGACTGCCCATCCTCTGTCTTTCCCTGCTTCAAATGGTCAGTGGTTTCTTGGCAAAGAAGGCCAAGGTTGGAAGAAGTAATCTTTCACTCCAGGAAGGCTCAATTCTGGCACACTCCCCACAACGCTACACTGGTGAGGAAAGAAAGAAATAGAAAAAGAAGTGAAGGCGAAACCTGCAAGCTAGGACAAGATTTTCACGGAAGAAAGAAGGTCTAGCTGAAGGCACCATTGAAAAAAAGAATCTTTCTAAGGGCACCTGAGTGGCTCAGTCAGTTAAGTGTCTGACTCTTGCTTTCAGCTCAGGTTATTATCCCACGATTTCATAGGTTTGAGCCCCTCAGCAGGATCTATGCTGACAGGGCAGAGCCTGCCTGAGATTCTCTCGTTCCCTCTCACCCTGCCCCTTCCCCGCTCATGTTGACTCATTCTCTCAAAATAAACTAAAAAAAAAAAAATTATTTCTCATCTTACCTGCCTGATTTAAAAGACCCAAGCCTGAGATGAAAATCTGATCTAACCAAAGGCCTAAAAAGCACCATTTCCAAAATAAAATATGTACTGTCAGGAATGCTCACCCTGACCTACCTGTCTATGTGTATGAGAAAGCTGCAGGTAAAATTACCCAATGAAATCTGCCTAGAGAGCTCTGCTCTCACTAGGGAACAGATTTCCTGCCATGGACAAAGCTTAGAGAGTTACATATTCTGAAATAAGGTGCCATTTTAAAAATTCAAAATCTGGGATTTTGAACCTCTCAGTTCAAAAGTGTGAACATGCAAAACAAAGTGCTCTGGGGATATTCGGGGTCAAGGTCACAATACAATATAAAGGCAATCCAGGGCACTGGGGGTGTGAAATGTCCCATAACATCTTCCCAAGTCTAGAAGCCATCGGAAGAGAATGCATGATCACAAACCTACTCAGTACACACTCATCAGAAGACTCTGAACATTAAAACCATCTCTCTGTGTTTATTCATAGTTCTATCTAGTTTGCTCATATTTTCTCAGGTTCACATTACCATACGTAGAGGACTGATGTTTCGAGTTCCAAACAGCGCTGGTGAGGAAACTAGGAGACGGCATAAACATGGCATTGGACACAGGAACTTTAGAAATCAAGACTATGAATTTGGACAAGTTATAAGCTCTTTGTGCCTCAGTTTCTAAATCTGTAGAAAGGTAATAATGATGAGGATGATGATAATACGAATCAAAGTTTGCCTGGGAGTTAAATCAGATAATGTAAAGTTTGTATAATAGTGCCTGGAATACAGTAGTACTCAATAAATGATAGCTATTGTTATAAATAGCGAATTTCAACTTGGAAGATATTTAGAGGTTCAAATTGAGATCGACAGATGATTCTGCAGGTTAGGAAATTTAAAATGAATGGCTTATAGGGGCGCCTGGGTGGCTCAGTCAGTGAAGCATCTGACTTTAGCTCAGGTCATGATCTTGCAGTTCAGGAGTTTGAGCCCTGCATCAGGCTCTGTGCTGATGGCTCAGAGCCTGGAGCCTGCTTAGGATTCTATGCCTCCCTCTCTCTCTACCCATTGCCCACTCACAATCTGTCTCTCTCTCTCTTTCTCAAAAATAAATAAACATTAAAAAAAAATTGAAGGACTCATAGAATAAGTTCTTCTAATTTGCTCTTGATTACTCCCGTCCCCATCCTGGCAAAGCCTCTGGTTTGCATCCAGTAAAAATCAAGAGCCACACACTCTCCATTCACCTTTGCAGGTTATTTCCTACAGCCCTCCATAACAAGCACTTATGTTTTTATGAAAGAACTCAAAACATTTTATAAAGAGCCTTCAAGTTGAAAATTCCCACCCCACAAGGTCTTCCTTCTATCCTTGGCCCCTGCTAACCTCCATCAAAGAGGAAAAGGGGGTGGGGCAAGTGTCTAAAGAAATAGAAAGCACAGGGGGAGACAGCTGGGAGAGGTGGGTGACTCCTTCTTGAGGAAGAGGAGGAGGGGAGGAAAGAAGGCTGGCTGAAGATGCCCGTGAATTTGAAGGAACAGCAGAAGCGGTTGGGGTTGGAATCAGGAGAGCCCAATGTGCAGGCCCTGTTGCCTCTGTTACCTCGAGGGAGAAACAAGAATAAAGGAGGGTGAGCAGGTGCCGGCTAAAGATGAGGGCTTGAGGAGAGGGGTGGAGGTTTGGAAAAGCAACCTTGGAACTGACCGTTTGGAAAATCACCTGTGTAACAGGCTGGCTTCCCATGAATCCACAATCCCATTTGATGAAGAGCCTTAAAAGACTCACTGTAATATTTAAAATATGAACTAACAGGGGCGCCTGGGTGGATCAGTGGATTGAGCCTCTGACTTCGGCTCAGGTCATGATCTCATGGTCTGTGGGTTCGAGCCCCGCATCCGGCTCTGCACTGACAGCTCAGAGCCTGGAGCCTGCTTCAGATTCTGTGTCTCCCTCTCTCTCTGCCCCTCCCCCGCTTACTCTCAGTCTTTCTCTCTCTCTCAAAAATAAACAAACATTAAAATATGAATTAACAGACATTGATACAGTGACATTGATACCACCACTGCCCATAACGGTTACTTACAGGTTCTGGGTCTCAACATACATGACAGAATAGAGTCAAAAGTCAAGGGCAATGAGCCCTCCCAACGCCCCTCTCCCACCCCTCTCTCTGTTGCCTGATTATCTGCGAAGAAAGTTGGACTTAATATCTCTAAGTTTCCTTCTCACTCTACTAACTGGTGTTCAGTAATAGTTACTGTTGTTAGCTTGTAGAGATGTAGGAAGTGGACAGTGATTTCCAATGGACAGTTGTTAGTTTAGGGGGAAATCTAATAAGTGGAAAACTAACTGCTGTTTTCTATCCTATGTTGTATCCTCTCTTCTATAGATTTGTTAGTTTCACATTATGAACTATGTACTTTTTTAAATTCACTTGTTCTCAATGGACATACTGTTATCACAACATCCTACCCTCAGGAAAAAGGCAACCAAAATCAGTGGTGGAGGAAAAAACAAAATCATATATTGAATATAAGCTGATCTTAAACCACGAACATTCTTCTGTCTCAATGGTTTTACTGAGCTATAACTCACACACCACACAACTTACCTATTGCAAGTTCAATGGCTTTTACACAGAGTTAACCATCACCACGGTGAATTCTGGAACATTTTCATCACCTCAAAAAGACACCTGTACATTCTGACAGTCATCCCCATTCTGACCCCTCCCCGGGAAACCACAAATCCATGGTCTTCTAGGTTTGCCTGTTCTGGACGTTTCACATAAACACTCCCACAGTAGAGAGGCATTTATAACAGAACCGAACTTTCTTCCCGCCAAGTCCCTGAGGTGATCGACTGTGCTCACTTGTAGATGCTGGGCTGTCTTTGGGCAAGTGAAGGGACATCACAGGCACCCTGTCCTCGGTCCAGTGCAGTGGACACATTACAGCCAGCGACTGTCACTTCTTGGGGTGCTCATAGGCTTGCTGGGAGTTGGGGGAAGAATGAGCTCTGACAAAAACGGAAGTTCTAGGGCAGAGCTATTAGAGGGAGGGCAGGTAACGATACGACAACTTAGTCCAGCTTTGCTTGGCTATCTTGCCATTTGGTAAGTGCGCCTTCTTTCGGCACCTCCATTTTCCACCGCCAAATATATTACTGATCTCACACAGCACCCCGTCCCAAGCCCTGACAGCTGTGCTTGAAGCTCTGGTGACATGTGAGCCCTCAGCAGGAAAGAGAGGAAGATAATGAGAGATGGAGCTCACTCTTCAATGGCCTTCTTGCGCTTCTAATTGGAAATTTGTTGTCATTTCCCTTCAGAAAGGGATTAATAGCGCCATCCCTCCTCCCCACTCCACTACGGTCTACACTGAAGATGTTTGTTTCCACAGCGGGAGGTCCGGGATTAGTGGGGCCCCCAGAACAGTGGAGGAAATGTAAAGGTCAATTTAATTAGCTCATTCTTACCAGCGATCTTCTAATGTCTCTCATGAAAATGTCATGGTTTAGTAACCGCTACAGGCCCCTGTGCATTTTTTTAATATCCAGGCATTTTGAACACTTCATTCCACTAGTCGTATGCATTTTTGGTCCCCACCCATCCCGTTTTGATACGGGTTTGCATTTCTGTTAAAAATCACGTACGGAAGGTTTTTATTTTTAATCAACAGAAAGGCCACTTAAAATGAAGCCTGCCGTGCTCCAACGTATAAAGGCCACCATCTTACAAAGAGAACGTGTCAATATTGCACACAAGAACCTTGGCGACGGTCATCCACTCGAGACGACTTAATAACAGACTCAGAGAGTTGACAGCTGGGAGGGCCTCAGCAAACATCACACCCTTCTCCCTCATTTCACAGATGAGAACACTGAGACCAACCAGGAACAAGTGACCGGATGTAGCCACAGCCACTGGTCACTGAAGATCCAAGACTCAAACCTGACTCCTCGCTCCCAGGATACATTCTTTTTCCCAACCCTCAATACCTGTTTCATGGACTTGAACCTGGAAGCCAATAGCTTCCTGCTGACAACTCAGAGTCATGATTACATGCCTCGAATCACAAGGCAGAAAGCCAGGAGCAAGTACCCAATGAGGCTGCTTTCTGGGTTTGCATTTGACAGATCTGAGAAAGCACAGATGGTCCTCTGACCTCGTCGGAGAGGTAAAGACCAACGTGCTAACTTAAACATCATCATCAAGGATTTATTAAATGCCCACTGTGTTCAAAGCCGCAGGGTAAGCTCTTTGGGAATTTCAAAGAAAGTCTGAGCTGTGATCCCAGGCGTGGAGTGGCTTTCATTAAAAAGGGGAGCAAGAGACATTGCAATTTAACACTTATCAATAATGAAACAACAGAGGAACGAAGGACCCAACAGTGAATGGTAATGACCAGGACACAGAGAGCAGCGCTGCAGGAACTTGGCAGAGCGCCACAAGATGTCCTTTAAGAACCTCAGTCCGTTAAGCATCTGACTTTGGCTCAGGTCATGAGCTTGCGGTTCGGGAGTTTGAGCCCCACATAGGGCTCCGCGCTGACAGTGCAGACCCTGCCTGGGATTCTCTCTCCCTCTCTCTCTCTCTCTGCCCCTCTCCCCCACTTGTGCACTCTTTCTCTCTCTCAAAGTAAGTAAATAAACTTAAAAAAAAAAAAAAAACCTTGGGGGGCACCTGGGTGGCTCCATCAGTTAAGTGTCCAACTTCGGCTCAGGTCATGATCTCACAGCTCATGAGTTCAAGCCCCACGTCGGTTTCTGTGCTGACAGCTCAGAGCCTGGAGCCTGCTTCAGATTCTGTGTCTCCCTCTCTCTCTGCCTCTCCCCTGCTCATGCTCTGTCTCTCTCCCTCTCTCTGTCAAAAATAAATAAACATTAAAAACTGTTTTAAAAAGTCAGTTTGGTAATTGATCGAGATTAAAATACTCCAGACCTTTGCCTAAGGGTCATAATAAGCAAACACAATGCCTAACCTAGACAGGCGCTCCCTGATGACTGTCCACTCCTGGTTGGGAGTCACGGCTCCTAACCCAGCATGGGTTCAATGTGAGAAACGCAGGCAAACAGGAAGCCTGAGTGAGTTCTCATGTGGGGGCAGTAACTGTTCTAATTCATAAGAAAGAGCAGAAAAAGCACAAGAAAAAAAAATCTGATGATGTTTGATGGGTCGTGAGGGAGTTTTCCTGAAAGTCAGGAGATTGTCCCATCTGAGAAGAGCACCTCTGGCTTTCACCCCAGGAGGAGTTTCTGTCCGACACGCAGTGTGAGGCCCACGGAGGCCCACGAGTGGGAGAGGCTGTGAAGGAGCCGGCTCGAGAGACAAGGGTCTCAACAGGAAGAGAAAGAGTTGATAGGGTTCAAGGAGCAAGTGAGTTCCGGGCGGTGACAGTTTTAAGTAGGTCTGTCAAGAGCCAAGCACCTGCAGCCAATCCCTCCCAGGCCTGGGCCTCTGCTCCTGACCCCTGACCCTGACCCTGAGCACCACCCAGGCCGCCCCACTGCATGACGACCAGCAAGATCACGTCCACGTTCAGAAGGCTAAAACCTCAACCGCATCTTCCCCTCTCTCCTCCCCCCTCCCCCAGGGACTGGCACCCCTGCTCTCCCAGCCCCTCAGGATCCGGCAGGTGCGTTGGAGGTCTGTCAGGTGTGTCTCAGGAAGCGGCTCTTCGTGTCTTCGCCTTGTCGCTGCCAAGTGCCCTGGCTTGTGCCTCTTCACTTGCCGGGATATTTCACAGTCTCTGAGTTTCATAATCGCCTTTTCCTGCCTTCTGTATGTGGCCACCTCAGTTATCCTCAGGAAATCCACATGCCGTCGCATCATTCCCCGGTGCAAAATCCACAGGGCTGCTCTGGGGCCGAAGAATCTGGCTCAAGTCTGCAGTCCGGCTGCCCATCTTTATCCCCACAGGTCCCCCCGCCATCCAGGGGCTGCGCGTCTCCCGCTCTCGGCTGCCATGCTGTGGCCCAGAAGGCTTGCTGACCTTGGTCTTCCCACCCCCCCCACCCTCCCTCCCTTTCTGCCGTGCATATCTCCTACATGCCTGCCCGGAGCCAGGCCGGTGCCGGGAGACACACTAGCCTCGCTTCCTGCCCTCGGACAGTCTAAATGATGTTTGGGAAATCCACGTTTGAAAACACGACGACGGGCTCTGTGTTCTGCATATTTTTGTTTTCCAAAGTTCCGCATACTCTGAAGATCTTAACACTTTAAAACGTTATTTTTAAACTTGAAACAAGAACATCAAAAGTTTAAGACGTTAGCTTTTAAAATCAATTATTTTTAAAATTAGAATTCTCTGTTACAAATACAAAGAAGAAGATGCATCCAATGCAAATAATGAGAGATTCTAATTCAGGAGACGCGGTAGGGGAAGAGTAAGCCTGGTATTATCCTCCACAGAGAACAAGAGGGCTCAGTTTCAATTATGTGGTGTGTTGAGGCTTAACTGCCTCATCCCTATCCTGTGGAACCTTCTGGTTTCTGGCGGGCAATCCTCTCCTGCAGCTCAGAAACTTCAAGTGAAGCCTCCCTTTGACTTCCCAGACCTCTTGTAAAAGGTACTGATACTCTGAGACCGGAAAGAGGGATACAGCTATTCTTGGAGAAGAGGGGAAAATGATGTTTGGGTTTCTATAAATCTCATTAGCATCGAATACAGAATCTGATACGGAATAGTTTAATAACAAACAACGGGGTGCCTGGGTGCCTCAGTCAGTTAAGCATCCCACACTTCGGCTCAGGTGGTGATCCTGTGGCCTGTGGGTTCGAGCCCTGCTTCGGGCTCTGTGCTGACAGCTCAGACCCTGGAGCCTGCTTCAGATTCTGTGTCTCCCTCTCTCTCTGCCCTTCCCCTGCTTGTGTTCGTTCTCTCTCTCTCAAAAATAAATAAACCTAAAAAAGAAAAAAAAACCAGCTGTCTCTAGTTTTAAAAAACAAACAGAAAGGAATCCCTTTGCTTTGCCTTCCCTTCTGTATCCCCTATAATACCTTGCACAGAGCCTGGCAGGCAGTAGGGCGGCCGGGGCCGCAGACAGAGAAGTGCAGTGTGGGTAACACAGAAGCCTCCATGGGGGGATCCATCTTAAAAGATGCCCTTTGTTGAAAGTATGGGAATGGGGAGTCACTTTGGCCCAACAATGAATGATCAGAAGACTATAACCCAACACTGCATGCTTTACAAACCAACAAAGTAATTTTAAAACACACTTATAAACTGGAGAAAGTTCTGAATCTGCAAGCACTGGACACACACATACACACCAACACAGAGGTGTGTGTGTGTGTGTGTGTGTGTGTGTGTTAAGTGATACTGTTATTAATGAAGAATATTCTAGAACCATTGTTTTCGAGAAAAAAAAAGTTTATTTTTAAAAGACATTCAAGAAACCCAAACCAGGGGAAAGACACAATTGTTTATAGCAGGAATGCTTTTCAATTCTTCTCAAGAAGTTTAAGTTTGCTGCTAGAGGTCAATTAGGTAGGCTAATTACTAGGTTCAACTTTTATCAGATTCATCAATACTGACTTATTCCAGGGGCAGGAGGAAGGCATTCACATACATGAGGCAGGTGGACACCATCCACCCATTTGATTGAATGTGAAGGTCCGAACACTAAATGAACCAGGCAGCAGAGCACCTGATTGTTGCATTGATTCAAAGGCGCTTGTCCAACAGGCAAGCACTTCAGAAAAATAAACACCTCAAGGAAAAGCAGAGCAGTGTGAGGCCTTGGTCCCTTCTTGCAATCCAGTGCCGTCAAAAGATCAGACACCAGGTCCAACTGCACTTTTCAAATCAGATTGAGAAAGGGTATTTAACTGGGTACTACATATGGCAACTGATATGCATTCCTTGTTCTGGCCATGAGAAGTGCAATGTCTGGGCAGGGGTGAGCTGATGTGCCAAGCAGCTGGGATAACGGCGCGGGTAGACCTGGCCTCTTCCCACCGCCGGGGCCCCCAGGCCCGGTTCGGGACCACAGTACCTCCACCTTCACCCTGGCAACGCTTGACGGCCCTCAGGGTCTGAACTCAGAGCTGGAGCTGGCACGACTTCCTCCTTTTTTCTAAACCAAGGAGCCAATGAAGTGGGTGGAGCCCACATTCACACTCGCATCATCAGTTTGAACAGTGGGGCCTGCCCCTCCCGAAACTTTTTTAAGAGGTAGAGACTTTGGCCTGGGGAGGAAAACCAGCACATATCTCTGGTTGACTAAAGTCACTCTGAACACCCACATTTTTTTTTTTAAATAGAAATATAGTTGCCAAAGAGAAAGCAGCAATTTAAATGCCAAAAGCACCGGGCGTAGAGAGGAAAGGAGTGGTGTTCAAATGATTAATTATACTCACACCGGTTCTCCTCTGTACTGATCTCTCCTGCTAAGAGCTTAAGAGATTTGCCAATTAGCTCCACAATCCTCCTCCACTTGCCTAATTTGCCTTTAAAGTTTGTACTCAGCAATTTGAACTTACTTAAATATCAAGCTTACAGAGTTTTGTTTTTAGAGGCGGGGAAGGTGAAGGAAAACTGGCTCATGTCTTGGTATTTTTGCAATGAAACTAGTCATTTTAGGAAATTTTAAAAACTACTTTCATCTACCACAGTACAAATTTCAGGCTGTAAGGGGTCCATTTTCAATCTCACTGGGCAGCGCTGATTATGGGAAGAAACATAAGGACTTCATTTTGGTTACAAATTGAGGGACTAACAAGATCTTGGAGTATAGGCCCTTAAAAGCCAGTTTTTGTGAAATGCCAGTGTAGTTGCTTTACTTAAAAAAAGGGGGCGGGGGGTTGCGCCTGGGTGGTTCAGTTAGTTGAGCATCTGACTTTGACTCACGTCATGATCTCACAGTTCATGAGTTCGAGCCCAGCATTGGGCTCTGTGCTAACAGCTCGGAGCCTGGAGCCTGCTTTGGATTCTGTGTCTTCCTTTCTCTCTGCCCTTCCCCTGCTTATGCTCTGTCTGTCTCTCTCAAAAATAAATAAACATTAAAAAAAAAAAGAGGAGACATGAGACTCAGGTAGAGAAGTTTCTTAGGACGTCAAAGTTGTCAGCTGCTATTCATTCCTTTAAGCCACTCAGTTTATTTTCATATGGCCTTTTAAAATGTATTAATAGTTCTTAAATAATGCAGAATCATAATGTAGAAACAAACCTTTTTTACTATTCCAAAGTTTATTCTTTAAAAGGGACTTATTTTTTCAGCAGTACATTCCAAGTCCAGGTTTGATTGAAGTTTTTTCTCTCAAGCATGAGGCCCAAACCTGAGCGCATGCCCCACCCCATCCCACTTCCCCTCCCTGCTTTCTGGGGCACACCCAACCCTCTGCTCAGAACTCACCTCTGTGGAAATCCCAGCCCCAGCCACAGAGGAGTCAATATCACTGGTAACCTGGCCAACATTGCTTATTCAAAACATGGGAGCTCGGAGGCTTCCTTATGCCTGAGTGAGCATGTAAGAAACTCTTAGAAACTTTCAATAATGCAGTAGGGCAGGGCGGGGCAGGGCGGGGAGGCCCACACATCTTTAGGAAAATGCACTACTAAACTAAGCTCCATTTGCCTTAGACACTCTATTCTTTAAGGGAAAATACGGGGAAGCCATGTCAATGTTAAAATTGTAAGGTCACGCAGGGGGCAATATGGCACCCAATGTACAATAAATTAGGATTTCTGACTTGGAGCAAATGAAAGAAAGTGTTTACTGGATTTGAAGGAATTTAAAATAAGTCAGTGCTCACACAGCAAAATGAATAGACTGTCCCAAAAGACTAGAAAGTAGCCCTTGCCTCTCTTACCTCAGACTTTCTGCTCTTAAAAAAAACCTTCGGCTTTTACCTATCTGACTGGCTATATTAAAATCAACCGATGTGAGATCCTTTCTTAGGAGAAATGACCACAGGTCAGCACTTATGACAGCACCGTGATCTTGATTTTATTTTTTAAAATTTTTTTAATGTTTATTTTTTATAGAAAAGGAGAGAGAACATCAGTGGGGGAGGGGCAGAGAGAGAGGGAGTCACAGAATCTGAAGCAGGCTCCAGGCTCTGAGCTGTCAGCACAGAGCCTGACGTGGGGCTCAAACCCACGAACTGTGAGATCATGACCTGAGCCGAAGTTGGACGCTTAACCAACTGAGCCACCCAGGCGCCCTGCCCCCATGATCTTGATTCTGAAAGTCAAATTTAAGAAACCCAGGCAAATATGGGCGGGACGGGGGGGAAGCAATAGTGGACATTTTTATGTGGTGGGTGCCAAGAACACACAGGACTGGCAGGCTCCTGCTGGTGCAACAGCCCTGCGGTCACTGGACCATACCGACCATGCCACGTCATGGGGCACGGGGCACAAGGCACGGCCTCCAACAAAAATGCCGTGAGTAAGAGTCAGGTTCGGCCAATTTGAAAAGCAGCCAATCAGTCAGAATAAAATTTTGATGATTGCTAAGTGGACTCTATAAATACAGGAAGTGTGAATTCAAGACGTGCGGACACACTAGCACAGGCTGTCAACACGCCTGATCGCTGGCCACTTCTGGTGGGAAGTGAGAGTATCACCTACAACTCTCGCATGTGATCTGTTCCAAAAGAACTGTCTTTTCCTGCCGACTGCACCACTAACATCATTTTGCACAGAGGCCACTGAGAGAACCCTTTATTTCAGAAAGGACACTGAAACATTCTCACATGAAATGAAGATTACACAATTGCTTGGCATGAAGAACATGTCAGTCCTATTTTCTATAGCAAAACCTATTTGAAGCAAAGGCTGCAAAAGCAACTCACCTGGAAATCCTGGTCATCGATGCCAAATCTCTCCCGCAGATTCCGGAAAACCATTGGGCAGTATTCCTTGAACTTGAAGTGGCTCGGCATGTTTTCTCTGAAACGGTCATAGTGTGGGAGAACGTTTAGATGTAGACTTGACTCTGCCACCGTCTAGTTCCACGCATAGCCGCAGTGCCTGGGGTCCCCCACCCGCACGAGGCAAAGTGTGCTTCACAGAACCAGCCACAACCCACAGTAAACCCAGGGGACATGGGGACAGTCTAACATTCATCTCCTCTCGCCACCTCTAGGGGCACCGGAACTATATGATCTTTCTAATCCCAACCACTCCTCACAGCTACTTTCCCCAAAGAAGAGGTAGAAAGATAAGGGGCCATGCAGAGGGAAATGGTGAAGGAAAAGCAAAGAACTTGGGGAGCCAGGGACAGGCAGTGGAGCGAGCCATGGACGCTCTCCCCACATTCATCTTCAGGCACTTGCTGCTTAAAGCTTACAAAACAACCCTAATTCTCACCCCTCAAACAACCTATTTTATGCTATATATAAATACCACATTCTAAATTGACACAGAAAAGGGGCACCTGTGTGGCGTCTGACTCTTGATCTCAGCTCAGGCCATGATCTCACAGTTTGTGAGTTCAAGCACCGTGTTGGGCTCTGTTCCNTCCAAAAACTAAATAAACTTTAAATAAATAAATAAATAAATAAATAAATAAATAAATAAATTCACATAGAAGAAAATCCCTTCAAAAGGTCAACTTCTGAACAGAACAATGGCCACATTAAGAAATTTCATAGCTAATCTTCACATGGGAGAGATTTCATGAAGGTTCATCCCACTCATTCAGAATTACCTCCTCCTCTGTGTACACGAATATACATTACACACCTCTAGTCGTACTCTGCACACCGAATTACACAGTTATCTGTATATGTGTCAGATTTCAACCACCTTCCTGAGAGCCCCCTGAGGGAAGGGCCTTATCTTATACTTCCTCCTCCCTCCCGCCCTCGGTGACAGCACATATTATAAGGTGCTCCATAATGACACCTAAAATGACAGTCAAATGAAAGAGAAGTACTCTCAATGCCCAACATGGCATACAATTACATGTTATCAAAAGGTACCTTAATTCTTCATGGTTCTATGAAGTAGTCCTGTCTGTTCCTATGACAGGCATTATTAGAGTTTTGTACATGATAGCGCAGGTCCATTGCTGCTAAAAATTCCAAGCAATTTACAGCTTCAAACATTTAAATTGTAATGAGAACATCACTTTTAACGTGTAAGATATTCATAGAGAACGATAAGCCATATGGCAAAAGGATATTACCCAACGGGGCCTGCTGTTGCTGTTCTGAAAATGACAGATGGTTATGTTTATCACAGGATTAACTTCATCAGCAAAACTTTACTCCCACCCATTGAAAAATAATGCGATGATAGAAATTCACAAACATCACGCTCCTGGCGGCCATGTCCGTCCCGGACACGGCCATACTGGTACTTACTTGTTAAAAAGGTGATTGTCCACCTTGATCTTTGAATAGGCTTTGAAGTCATCTGGCATCAACATAACAGGGATTTGAACATGGCTCAGTTCATTGATCTACAAAGATACAAAATAAAATGACGCAGGTTATAAATATCTCCATGGAAAGTGCTGGACTCGAACACGCATCTTAGGAAAAAGCCCGGGTGGACCCAAGCGCTTCCTGCCCACACCCTCCTCCTCCTCCCCTCCCAGATCATCGCTCTTGTGGCCTTCCTCACTCCCTCCGCAGGCTTCACCATGGCTCCACTCCCACTGCTCGTCTCTGCTGCTGAGCATTGCGCCCCCCACCCCCGGGGGGGCAGTGGCAAGGGAGGAATCCTGGAGTGCGAGCCCTCATGGCCAACTGTCCCTGCTTCTCCCCTTTATCTCCTCACCTCCCCTCCAGAGCCTCAGCCCAGAGCTCCTCTGATCGCATGTCTAGGACAACTTCTTCCCACAAAGAAAATACTATCTGAGAAAGGGGGCTTTTCAATTTCTGACATAGATCTCTGTTAAATTAATGAGTATGACTATTTCTTTACACATTTGGGTACCCAAAAATTCAACACTGTCATCCATGTGATCTTTACCTTTCTTACAGGAAAGAAGTATTGGGGCAGGGCATGACTATACCAAAAGAGAGGAGCCTGCATGAAGGAAGGGAAAGAGACCTAGGGACCCGGGGCTAAGTTAAGAGGGAGATGGGTTTGAAAGGGGTCAAGAACAAAAATAAAGATGTGGTTACAGGCAACAAAGGGTTGGATCAAGTACCGTCTAAGTTCCAGTCAATGGCAGGGACAGCTTTTGACATATAACTTTGAAAAAGTCGGGCTTTCTCTTGGTAAATATTTTTCTGTCTTGGTTCCCGAGCTCTACTTCCCTTATTGCTACTAATAAAAAACAATTTAAAGATGTGTCCTTCCGGTAAATGGGAGAGGCTCAGAAGGGTTCTCAGTTACAAGAACAAAACAGAACAAAGGGGGAAGAAATGAGCTCTTTGATAAAGCAGGGTGGTTAACACATTGCTGGGTTCATAGAATGGAGAAAAAAATCTTCAAGAGGCCTTCCTTCTCCTAACAGGAGTTGAATCCAATGAGAATGCAAGGACTCCCAAGCAAGCATGAATGGAAGGGTTTCTCTGAAGATAGCTGATCAGTTTCGACACTTAGTTGGGTCAAAGGAAAGCTGGGGAACTCAACTAAACACATCGACATTAAACAAGCACTCTTGAAGGAAGCGGAAGTAGCCTCATCACCTGATGGAAATAAATGCAAATGGCATCTGGGGGAAGAGCATGCCCAACACAGGCCTCCAGGAGTCCCACAGAGCCCGTTCAACCAAGCATGGCTGAGTGGGATTCCGCAGAAACAAAAATTGTTTTCAAGACTTCGGCTGTTAGAAGGACTAGATCCAGAAAAGGAAATGAAAGCCATGTGTAAAACGTACGAAGAAGAGAAAAGATAGGCTGGCAAAAATGCATAAATGATGAGACTTTCAAAATGACCAGTCAGGCTGAAAAAGGATCCAAAAGAACTTGTACAAAATGAAAACGATAACCGGTGACCCGGAATCAGAATCAGAACAAAGGCCCCCAACCCAGGGTTTTGGCACTGGAAAACTGGGCGCCTGGAGGGTAGGTCCGAGGGAGTTACCCAGAATGCCACAAAGAATGAAAATGTGATATATAAAGGAATGGTTCTGGAAGAAAAGAAAAGAAGAATGCTTCCAGCAGGGGGTCTAGAGCGAGCTTACGTGAAATCTTAGAGGAAAGGAACAGAGTATGAGGGGGAAGAGGTGGTATTTGAAATATCATGGCTGAGAATTTGTTCACAACTGATGGAAGTTACCCATCTATGGATACATAACCCCCAACGGACACAAAACAGTCCAAGAAGTCCACGCCTAGATACACTGTAGTTAGGGTGAAGACACCAAGAGCAGAGAGAAGAAACTTGGCCACAGGGAAAGACAGAACACGACGAAGGAAGGACAACCAGACTGACCGCTAACTTTGCAACAGCAAAGCTGCAAGGGCCAAAGATGGCGGCGGTCTGTCGTCAAAGTGAAAAACGACTGTCTACATAAAACTGTAAACTGTGGTAGAATATATATTTGGTCTATTATCTGGATTCCTGGCACAAATCTAAAACCCCTGGAATTTCCAGAGTGACAGGAATATCTTCTGCCGTTTGCAAGGTACCCTTTTTGCGCGTACCTGAACTTACGCTAACGAGGTGACTCAAGGTGAGGCCGATAGAGGGCTTTTTGCATAATGTTAAAGAAATGCCTACTGTAAAAACTGAGTGCTTTAGCAATTTTGTAAAAATGACAAGATGGAAAACATACATGCAACCTCTCAGGCTCCTTCTAACATATATATAAAGTGTTGGGCACTGCCGAGCCTCATACCTTATGATCAGATTAGATACCACCACCCGAATTTCCCGATCCACTTCGATTTTCGTGTGGTCTTGGCNAAATGGATGATTTGTCGGTTTTTTTTTTTTTTTTTTTTTTAAATACAACTCCTCGGCACGCAGCTTCCTAAAGATACCATGCCCTGGAAAGGACTGTAGCATGATCTGAGTTGAAATTGTGAACTCCCTCAAGCTAGTCATTTGTAGTGGTATCTCCCCGATGCTCAGTGTCAGCCACGTTTCTCTTTAAATTCTCAAATACCTGTGACAGTCCTGGGAAATTTGGGGCAGTGCCCCAGGGCACCTTGGCAGGGTTTGGAAAGTACAGATATAAAATATAGCGGCAGATGTTTAAAACAGCCAACGATACAATCCCATTATGTAATGAAATCATCAGAATAATAATCCCTTAAGAGTCACTGTAATGGATTACAACTTACAAGCACTTTACATTCATCTCAAACAAGCTTATTTCCAGCCACTAGTTAATCCTTAACCTATATACACTGATGACCTATCCAGGTAGTTTTCTTGAGGTAACTGCGTTTGTGCAGTTGTGCAAGGCCAAATTACGATTCAGTTCCTTTCAAAGTATTTCAATAACTTAATCAGACACCATTTTTAGCCTACTCTATATTATATTATTAAAATCTCCTTCATGTTATGGTCCATAAAACTGTATGAAACTGCCACTTAACAAAAATGCTATGCTAATTTTAAGAAAAATTTTTAAGTTTATTTATTTTGAGAGAAGGTGGGTAGGGGGAGAGAGAGGGAGAGAGAGAGAGAGAGAGAGAGAGAGAGAGAGTGAGTCCTGGGCAGGCTCTACACTGCCAGCACAGAGCCTGGTGTGGAACTTGAACTCATGAACTGTTGCGATCATGACCCGAGCTCAAGTCGGGCGTTTAACTTGCCTGAGCCACCTAGGCACCCCCATGAGCAGGCTAATTTTAAATCATATATTCTTTTCTATTCATTTCACTCAAGTATCTTAACTATGAAATAATTCTGTGTATCTGTGAAAAATGTAAAAATATGTATCTTTATACCAGCACTGGAATATCAGAGTTTGAAAATGAGAAATCAGAACCGAAAACCAAGTCTGGCGATGAGCACAATTAGAACAGAGCTGGATGATAAATCGGTTTTTCGGTATCTTGTGGAAACAGTAGAGTGTCCCAAAAAAACAGGAGGTTTACAGGGTGACAAAGGGCAACGTGAGGAATGATCACTTCACATCGCGTTCCCCAAATTATACAGAAAAAAGCTGGGAGAGGACATAATAAAAGATTCCTATCATGAGCTGGGCTCTGAGCGGTTACTGAAAAAGCAAAACCCAATCCAGAAGTAGGAGCAACCAAATCCCTGCATTCCCAGCCTCACGCTGTTGGGATCCGAACTGGCAACAGTATCTTCTTTAGAAAGAAAGCAAGAAGCGCCACCCGGGAGTGTCCTCTCTGGGCTGAGCACCGCACAAACTCCACGTTCACCCTCATGGTGCGTATAGTCCAGAACAGCACACACCTTAATAGAGAAAGTGCACACATGCAAAACTCCAACGATGACAAGTGTCGGGACAGGGAAGGACATGGGGCTAGAAGCAAGCAGGACAGAGCAGAGACGAGGGCGGGAATGATGGGAGGAGGAGCTAGACTTGAGCACAAGGAGGTGGGAGGTGGGAGGGGTCCAAGAAGTAGGGTCACAGGTGCAAAGGCCCTGTGGCAGGAGGGGAACAGAGTTAGGTAGAGACATCATGAGGACACGTGACAGGAAGGGGCTGAACAGCACGCCAACGAGGACGGTGCGAGGCGGCTGGGGAACTCGAGGAGAAGCTGGAAGCCGGGCAAAGCGTGGAGGCAGCAGACACAAAGGAAGTAGATTCTGGTGACCCTGAGCGGGTAAAGCCATGGACTTGAGTGACAGGAGAGACTGTGATTCCATTTACTGAGAGCATTTTAAGAGAAGAGGTCAGTTTTGAACTTGTTAAATTTGACGTGCTGAAATGCTGACGTCTGGGTAGGCACGCAGGCATGGGGACCTGAAGTTCCCAGGGGAGGCAGGGGCGGGAGACAAAAATACGCAGTATCTGTACACGCGACAAGAGCTCTTCCTCGGGAGTGAATGAAGGACGCTGGGGGGCAGCGAGAGAGGACAGGAGGGCCTAGAAGCAGTTCTGAAGAGCATCGGCGGTCAACGGCACAGATCAGAGGATGAGCCTGGAAAGGGCAAAGGGAAGCACGCTGTCACCTCGCGGACATGACGGAGGGAGGGACTCGAAAGCCAATGGGTGAACAGAGCTGCGCGCTTCCGAGCAGCGGAAAGGGTCAGCTGGACTGAGCAACCGGGGGCTTCGGCAACCTCAGCGTGAAGGGTTCTGATGGAGGTGGTAGCAATGGACACCGGACCGCAGCAGGTGAGACCCAGCTCATTTTTAGGGAGTCTAGGAGAGAAGGGGGGGAGACGCAGAGGGAAGAGGGATGGAGAAGACACCTGAGAACGGACGCTCCTTCCATGGCCTCTCCTACGGCGGGAGCTGGGGAGGGGGGTGCCCAGCGCACGTGGAGGGAAGGGCTGTGGGGAGGAGCCCAGCTCCTCTAACGAAGGAGGGAAAGGGAAGGGGTTGTGTGGACCTGGCTGAACCTCAGGGAAGACAGCAGTTCCCGTCTACTGGCAACTCTTCCCCGTGGGAAGGGGGAGCCGTGGCCATTGG
>NW_027531522.1:3868267-3897368 GCF_008692635.1 Crocuta crocuta | reverse complement strand
GGTGGATGCAGAGGCTGGGAAGGGACACAGAGAACTTGAAAGACTGACCACAGAATGCGGGAGAACGGGTTTGAAGAGGGAGCCAGGGCTGGGCTTAGGGGCAGAGTTGGGAGTCCACCCGTGGTCTGCGATGGTTCATTTATAGGGAACCCAAACGAATTCCTGGAGTGACATCCCTCATTCGTGGGCAGGGCTTGGCCTCAGGGTGCGGGTACAGAGGCGGAGGGCGGCTGGGGTCCTTCAGGTTCAAGGTTTTTGCTAGTCGAGTGTGACATAAAGAGCAATGGAGTTCCAGGATAGTCATTTGGAAGTGGAAGGTCAGNGGGGCAGCACGTGCACACACGCAGTGAAGTACAGAGCAGCAGAGAACACTGGGGTCTAGAAAGTAAGTGCCACAGGAACTGAGAGCAGGTGCTGACGGCCTCTGAGAGGGAGCGAAGCCTGACGTGGCTCTAGACGGATGGAGAGACGTGACCAGTGTTTCATTTAAATGTCTGGAAAATGCGTATCAGATCCCAGCTTCACAAATCAGAGCACACCAGGATGTGGGGAATGTTTCACCTTCATTATGAGAGAAGAGGTGAGACATGAGATGTGAGTATACTCGCTCCTTGGTTTACATATACTCATAAGATGATGAAATTAAAAGAGAATCTTAGAGACCCTAACACGTCTCTCATTGTGCAGACTACAATGTATCCTGGCGTATCTATTCCCTTTATAACTGTGTAGCAGCCCGATTCTAGGTTATATCAGACAACTACTTTGTGGGTGTTTTATTTTTCATTCACAATAGCTTCACATTTCCTTGGTTTTCTCTTTGCCAGAAACTCTCTCCCCCCACCCCACCCCACGACCACTTGGTCAGATTATGAGTAGCTAGATTTCATGACCTGTGAACAAATACTTCACAAACCAGAGGACCTACCATCTAAAAGCTTTGAATTAGTAAACAATGTTTCTCAATAGTGTGCCCCTGAGGCCCCATGTTATCTTCTTCTATAAGCACATTTTATTTTGTTGCAATAACAGGCTCACCCATACACAAAATTCATCATTTTCACCAAAATGTATTTAATTATAGGGCTGCTTGATGACTGAAAGGCTATTTAACTTCATGGATAATTTCTCCTTTAGTCTGACATTACATGAATCAAAATATATCCTTGTTTCTAGTTCACACTGTTGAGCTCATGGAGGTAATGACCATGAGCTATTATCCTGAATAAGGTTAAGTTCATCCTGTTTGTTGATTTCTATATTCCACACAGAGCTTCGGGTTGCTAATGCAAAAATTCTTGGATTTCAAAGTCTTCAGTTTGAGAAAACTTTACTACTTTGGCATCCTATCTAGCCTAACCATTCCACGTGGCCCACTGCCAAATTGGTAACAAAACTAGTAAAGTAATGGTTATCATCACTATTTTACATCTGCTGTTATTAGTATTTAACAAAGCATTTGCACATTTTTCTATTTTATAGACAGTTACATAGGGAACACATATACATAGCTATACTGATATATGCTACATAATATCCATGAAAGGAAATAAAATGACTGTGTTAATCACTACTACTTTGAAGGAAGGAATGACACCCCCCCCACCCATAAAATTAGGCATACATTATGAAATCCAAATAGTTTAAATTTATGGAGATAACAGTGGTTTTGGAGCTCATGAAAATTTTATTAGGTTAACTAAACAGTACACTGCAAACACTAGTTACATTATTAAGGCCACAGCTAAGGTTCCTCAGATTGCAAATACTTAATAAACTCTCACAACAGATGTGCAATAATAGCACTTTATGCTTGTGAAGTACAGTAAAATCTTGGATTGCAAGTAACTTGTTCTGAGTGTTCCGCAAGATGAGCAAACATTTCTAATAAATTTTAATTTCTAATAAATTTTAACTTGATAAACGAGCAATGTCTTGCAATACGAGTACTATGTGACGTCAAAGGTCACATGATCACAACTGAGCCAATGGTTCTCTCTCTCACTGCGGCATTGTGGGTGATCGTCTCCCACACTCAGATGCTCGGTCTCAGGCTGTCATGTTCAGCAGAAATCAGTGATTTTTCAGAAGATTGGAAGTTGCCCACAACTGGCACTAGTGTATTTTTTGTCACTTCAAAGCACCTACAGACAATCCCTTGCTTTTCCATACAAGAGTGCGCTTAGGAACGCTTTGCTTCATTCTAGGTCAGGCTGCCTGCAGATACAGACCCTTTCCTCTGCTGCCTTATTGCCAGTTACACTAAATACGGTATATGACCAGAGTTTATTAATACTTTGGATCAATACTGTACTGTAGTCAACATTCGGGCAAGCCTATACGATCGCCCCCATGCAGAAAAAGATTTCGTTGAGGCACTAGAGAGCCATGATTCCATTAGTGATAGCAGAAGCTGTCCTGCACAATAACTCTCTCTTGTCTCTCTCACACCAGCCACAAAGGTTTTCAAAGGTAAGCGGAGGCTAACTTGTATATTTTCCTTCATATTTTATATTTTCTTTATTGTCTTGTAATATGTTACGGTATTATAATCATCTTTATATGAATAGTTTTGGGTTGTGGAATGAATCATCTGGGTTTCCATTATGTTTACAAGGAAATTTGCTCTGATATACAAGTGCTTTGGATTATGAGTATGTTTCCGGAGCTAATTATGCTTGCAAACCAAGGTTTTATTGTACTTCGTAGTTGTCCAACCACTTCGGCAAATATTGTTTCATTTTCTATATGTACTGACAGTCATCTTCATAGTCCTATACAGCTCAATGGCATAAAAGTATTGTAAATGTCCCCATGCAGCCAGGCTATGGGATCCATCCCCCAGGGCCCTGTGAAGGGCCTCGTTTCCATTTATGCCATGCCAGTCACCCCCAAAGCAGACAAGTGTGCACAAGCCCTGCTTTCCACCTGGCCACTGGACATCAATATGAACCATGCAGGTGCCCAACATAAGACATCAAATAGGGGCACCTGGGTAGCTCAGCTGGCTAAGCATCTAACTTCTGATTTCAGGTCAGGTCAAGATCTTACAATTCGTGAGATGGAGCTCTGCATTGGGCTATATGCTGACAGCGCGGAGCCTGCTTGGGACTCTCTCCTTCCCTCTCTCTCTCTTTCTCTCTGCCCCTCCCCTGCTCATGCACACTTACTCTCAAAATAAATTAACTTTAAAAAAAGACAACAAAGAAACTTTGTTCTCAGCTTCAACAAAAACCGTGGAAACCAGGGCAAAGGGATGCAGAGAGGGTTGGTACCAAGGTTTAGTATGAAGTGTTCACATACAAGTCAAGAATGGGGGAGAGCAGGGGCGCCTGGGGGGCTCAGCCAGTTGGGTGTCTGACTTTGTCTCAGGCCATGATCTCATGGTTTGTGAGTTCGAGCCCCGTGTCGGGCTCTGTGCTCACAACTTGGAGCCTGGAGCCTGCTTCAGATTCTGTTTCTCATTTTCTCTGTGCCCTTCCCCCACTTGTGCACGTGTGTGCTCTGTCTCTCAAAAATAAATAAACGTAAAAAAAAATTAAAAGAGTCGGGGAGAACATTGAGAGCGTGTGGAGAGAGGCATGGTGAAGGAAGAGGATGGGGAGAGCTTCTGAGGTCTGGGCTCATCTTTGCCCGACTCACTTTAATACCTGGTATTAACCTTGCCGCTAATACTTAGCAGGCACCTGCCAAACGTCGCATTAAGCACTCCAGGCACCATATCTCATCGGATCTGTACAACAGAGTGAAGTAGATACTATCAGTACCCCCATTTTCTGGATAAAGAAATTGAGGCTTGGAGAGACTGGGTAACCTAAACCAGCCTGTCTTGCTCAGGCAACTCACTTGAGTTACTTCAAATATAAAATTCAGACAGTGGGAACTGGCTGACCCTAAGAGCCTTCAGAGCATCGGACAGCCTATGAGGTCAGAGTCACAGCAAGTTCGTAAGATGCCCCCTGGGCATAGGGCTTACTTAAAAAAAAAAATGTTCACCTGAAATTTAAGACTTCCATTGTGTCCAAAATCTCTAAAAGATTCTTTATATTTTTAAAACAGGGAATAATTAAATGCATGTTGAGAATGAATCCTTAGACATATGTTTAACTGAATAAGCCCCATGGCCTACTACAATTCTATCAGCTAGGATTTCAGTACATGCAATCTGAATTTGGAAAGACCTGCAAAGCTCTCATTCTTCTGACATTCCTTGTCACTTCAAAAACGGGAAAATAAAAATTCCTCAAAGCTCCCTGAATCACCATGAATAATAAACAGAAGGATACCAAATTGATTTCCAAAGCAATTACTTCCGAAAGCAAATTGGTTTAATCACTTGTTTTCATTCACACACAAAAAGGAATACACACACAAAAAGGAACCCCTCCCCCCGCCAAAGAAAACCTCTCACATGGAGAGACGGCGATATTTAATCTGATTAGGATAGACATTCACTAAAAATTATGCCCCATTGAGATGGAACAGGAAGCCTCTAGCACAGGAATCCGCAGGCTACACTGCAGGGGATACAGGTGGTGGCGGGGGAGGTGAGGGGTGCTGTTTTCAGAGCAGCACATCCACCTAAGACTGGGGTAAGACAGGAGGGTAAGAGTGAGAATTCTCCCCCCCCCTTTTCTTTTTAAAGTTTATTTATTTATTTTGAGAGAGACAGAGACAGAGCGAGCAGGGGAGGGGTAGAGAGAGAGGGAGAGACAGAATCCCAAGCAGGCTCTGCACTGTCAGCACAGACGCTGGGCTCGAACTCACGAAACTGTGAGACCGTGACCTGAGCCGAAATCAAGAATCAGACAGACGCTTAACAGACTGAGCCACCCAGGTGCCCCAACAGTGAGAATTACCTTGAAAGGCCATTTCATATATCCCTCTTCAAAAAGTCTCAAGGGGCGCCTGGGTGGCTCAGCTGGGTGAGCATTTGACTTTAGCTCAGGTCATGATCTCACGGTTTATAGATTCAAGCCCCGCATCAGGCTCTGTGCTGACAGCTCAGAGCCCGGAACCTACTTCAGATTCTATGTCTCCCTAGCTCTCTGCACCTCCCTCTCTCTCACTCTGTCTCTCTCAAAACAAATAAACATTTAAGAAAAATTATTTTTTTAAGTATCATGCTGCATATTGAAGTGGGCTTTCTTTACCTCGTACACAACCTTCCTACACCTTAAATGAGACTGCATAGTTTGAAATACAATTTGGTAATAAAAATAAAGGGAGTAAACTGCAAGGTGATAAAGCTGAGTAAGCCTCAAGATCAGTAAGGACCCAATGGGAAAAATAACTTGTTGCATGACTTGCCATTGACTGTTGTTTTGGATACTATTTTAACTTTAATTAATTTCTTAGGGAAATCAATGAATAAATATGTCAAATCGGATTCCCTAGACTGTACAAATTTCTCCATTGCTTCTGGTCTGCAAAAGGATTCTGACTTCCCAATTACCAAAGTGGGACAAGTTCACCATTAATGTTAAAAATGGCCTCCTCCCCCTCCCTATATCCCTTCATAACAGTGTCTCAGAATAGATACTTTCCACTTACTGGGGACACACACACACACACACACACACACACACACACACACACTTCCTTTGTGACTCTCTGGCTAATAAGAATAGAAGGATCTTTCCCACCAAATAATTTACTTTGCACATTTCTGCCCTCGGGTTCACTGGGTTGTGGAAGTGAAGGAAAAGAAAACTAAAATTTCTACTTCTAGGAGATAACCTTGAGGGTGTTCTCGGAGCTATCTATCAGAAGGCATCACAGCTGGAAGTTTCTGATGCCTTACTTCCACAAACAGCAGGGCCATTTAAATGTGATTCAGAACTTTTACTCGTTTTCCCCCAGAGGCATACAAAATGACCTCAGGCGAGTTTCTAAGACAACATTTTCCTAGTGTGAAAGGTCTGTACACGTCCGTCCCTCCCTACGGTCTTCTGCAGGGCTGTCTGCGCTCCGCACTTCTGGGGAGGGTGGGGAGCGTGACAAGGAGCAGAGAAGTGGAGGGACCCAACTCTGAGAGTTGTAACAATAAACTTGAGCAGATTAGGCAGACTGCCTGCTTGACACAGAATTGCCCCAATTAGGTGTTTATACCTATGATGGCCCTTCTGAATGCCTTCTGGAGTTGGCTTCGAAAAACTGTTATTTATTGTAAAATGGGGATTTCACCAGCATTCATATACCAAGTTCTTCTTCCATGATTGAGGTAGCAATCATAATGTCCTTAGAATAAAAAAGATCATAAAGGCACCATTTTCCCTTTCTTTTACTGATTTTCTTAGTAAATTGGGGGGATGGGGATGGAGGAGCAGTTTACCTAAGATTTTTTTTTAAATCTGACTTCTACTGTCTATTTGATACCTAACTTGTAAGGTCTTATTTCCTATTAGAAAAATATCCATTCATGGGGCACCTGGCTGACTTGGTCAGTGGATTCTTGATCTTGGGGTGATGAGTTTGAGCCCTGCCCTGGGGCTATAGAGATTACTTCAAAATAAAATCTTTGAAAACAAAATACCCATTTACTTGAGCATCAGCTCTCAGCTGGAAACAATTTTATAATCTTGTAACAAATATAGCTTGAAATAACTGAGAATTTTAAAAACCGAGTCTCAGTATGAGTCAAGGAGTGTAGCCTTGCGCTGGGAATGGTGTGGCTCTCATTATAACTCAGACTGCAAATGGAATAGCGATCGGAAAGTTCGGCGAGTTCAGAGGGGGGCAGGCAGGGCAAATTAGAGTCAATTACAGAGGTAGGAAAAAAAAACAGGCAGCTGCATATGTTTGCAAAGTGTATTTATATTTGTCTTGAGGCAACAGGTCAATTTTCCACAGCTACTCCATCACTATTCATTAAAAACTATTTTTTAAAAGTTAATATCTTTATATCTGCAGAGAAGACAAAAATTTTTTAAAAGGCAAGCGTATTTTAATTAAAGGCTGCTTTTGAAATGGGAGCTACCTTCAAACGTCTGGAGAAATAAATGCTTTATGTTGATGAATCCAATAAAACTGTTCCGATGGCAAAGCTGAGTAGAGACAAATCAGAGCACAAAGGTCTGTCATTCCAACATCTATAAACTCAAAAGCCCAAAGTAAGACACTTACAGGGATTTTTTTTTTTTCCCATTGAACAAGGATCATCAAGTCAGTCTGATAAACGGCTACTTGACTAAAATTAAAATGTCATCAGAAATATTTAAACTCTTGCTTAGGATCTTAATTTATAACAGAGACATGACTATCTACCATCTGTCAACTGGGTTATCTGCGCGCTCAGACTTCTGATGGCGGGTCCTTGCTGGCTGGCCCGATGCCAGCTTCATCTGAAAGAATGAAGTCAAGTTAAAATTTTACCTCTCGCGAACCGCCGAATCCGACATGAAACTATTGAGCGAAGGCCAACGTTTTACAGGCTTTTTACAGAAGTAATATGGGCTTGAAAAACTGCAAGGAAGATGTTGCCAATGAAAACAAGATCTTGCAGTGTGAATGTGGTCTGTTCAAAAGGACCCAGGCTTGGGGTCAGGGGACCTGTGATGCCCCTCCCTCACTGCCTAACCTTGAGCAAATGGTTCCAGCTCTCTTGATGTCACTTTATACTTTAAAAAAAAAAAAAAAGAGGGGCGCCTGGGTGGCTCAGTTGGTTAAGCGTCCAACTTCGGCTTGGGTCATGATCTCAAGGTTAGAGGGTTCAAGCCCAGCATCGGGCCCTGTGCTGACAGCTCAGAGCCTGAGCCTCCTTCAGATTCTGTGTCTCCCTCTCTCTCTGCCCCTCCCCCTTCATGCTCAATCTGTCTCTCAGTAACAAACGGTAAAAAAAAATTTTTTTTTAAATAAAAATAAAAAGTGAGCTCCCCTGCTTGGGTGCACGCGCTCCCCTTCTCTCAAAATAAATAAATGAGCTTAAAAAGAAAACCCTCAAAAACAGACAGCACTTATAAACTTAGTCAAGGTCAAATGCATACAAATTTCATTTGTTGGGGGGGGCCTGAATACTAGCAATGACACAGCACTCCAGGAAACTGACCTTGAAAGTTTCAAATGAACAAATTTTACTGTTTATGGTCAGATATCTACTATGCCAAAATAATTTAATTTACTATTTCCTGCTGTCTGTTTGTATATTCATCCTGCAATGAAGACATCCTAAATGCACAGTGCCCTTGTTGGACTGTGACAAAGAAGCTTCCCTGAAGCACCGGAAGCCACAATGCTGATGCAATTCTGGCAGGGGCCCTTGAACTCCCTCGCCCCTCTGGGGGTGGGGCCTGGCCACCTACTGGGAGGCCAGGAGGGGCTGGGATGTAAGACGGCTGAGCACTGGCAGGCCCAGGGAGGGCCAGGAGAGGTGGCCACGCGTTTAGAAAAGCACTCACTCACTCACGTGATTGACGAAACCCACAAGATGATGGAGAAGGGGACAGGCAGGTACATAGTTGGCCTTTTTAAAATTCTTTTAGTGTTTGTTATTTATTTTGAAAGAGAGAGAGAGAGTACACACAAGCATGAATGGGGGAGGGGCAGAGAGAGAGGAGAGAGAGAGAATCCCAAGCTCCAACTTGGATATCGGATAGCATGGAGCCCACTACAAGGCTCGATCTCACGAACCACGAGATCATGACTTAAGCTGAAATCGAGAGCTGGGCACTCAACCAACTGAGCCACCCACGTGCCCCAGTCCAGCCGTTTTTTGTTTTTTGTTTTTTTTTAATTTTTTAAATGTTTTATTTATTTCTGAGAGACAGAGAGAGCAAGCGAGTGAGCAGGGGAGGGTCAGAGAGAGAGACACACACAGAATCTGAAATAGGCTCCAAGCTCTGAGCTGGCAGTCAGCACAGAGCCCGACGCGAGGCTTGAACCCACGAACCGCGAGATCATGACCTGAGCCGAAGTAGGACCCTTAACCGAATGAGCCACTCAGACGCCCCCACCACTGCCTTTTTTTTTTTTTTTTTTAAAGAAGGGATTCCTTCAGCAGACTTCCTCCTTGGGAACCTATTCTGAAGATTCCAGGAGGGAAGTACCGAATTCCTGATTCTGTCAGGAATGGACTTCCTCCCGTTTCTCTTTCCATGAACAGAACAGAGGATCAGCTTGTTTTATTGCCGCAAGAACAATCTGAGGAAGGTTACCATGATGACGATTTTATAGCTTTCTGGGACTCCTGTTTTAAGTGATGAATGGATCATGTTTTTCTTTCCCTCCCTTCCAGAAACTCTGCTAAAATGATAATAAAGGAAGTCAGAGATGGAAGAAATGACCACAACCAGAGAAAACTGGAGAGTGGACAACAGAAGAGGAGAAAATTTCAGATAATTTTTACAAGACAGAAAACAAAGCATTGTTCACTGACATAAGAGGAGAGGAAGCTGCAGCTGATCAGCCAGTGGCCACTTAGCTCTCGGGGGCGCAGGGGGTCCGGCGCGTGGAGTTCGGGTAGCAGAGAGTGTGCTGTCTGTTGCTAGCCACGGCTGCAGCCTGCGGGAGACAGGGGGGCGGCGTCCTTAGAGACCTGTACCCAAAAGGCTTCAGAGCTGGGAACACCTGGCACAGGGCAGGGCGAGCTGGGGCTCAGGGCTCATGGAAATCTCCACTGTCACCGCTGGGACCCCAGCCCCCACCCTCTGCTCTGCTGGGATCACACCTGGCCACTCCCTGCGGGGACACTGCAGGCTCTGTGTCAGGAGAAAGCCCCCAGAGAAAATGCCACCAGTGGGCAAAGACAGGAAGGACAGACACTCCCTAACCACGTTCACCCAAGAGCCTGCCAGCCAACAGGGGTCGCCACTCCACGTGCCCGGAACTAGCAATCTGTCTCCGAGTCCCATTCCTAAATTTGAAGGGATAGCAATGCACCGCCAGCCACGTGAGGAAGGTCTCTACCATGAAAGAGGGACTGAAAAACACTTTTTCAGTGATATTCAACGCCACATAATACTAAATTATCAGATTCGGTGTTTTACTACATACTCAAAATGAATGAGACACAGAAGGCAAATAGTATCACTTTCACCAAAAGCTGCGTATCATTTTAACTAAAAAGGGGCAAAGAAAAGGCAGATGAGAGGTACAGCACCATCTATCATGGCAGAAAGTCAACAGATAATTTTACAATTGACAAATTCATAGACAAAGGAGAATCACATTACCTAGAAATATGGAGGTAAATACCAGGGTTGATTATTGTTAAGCTTACCTGTGTGCTAACATGGAAAGTTCTTTTAAGAAATAGTAGGAAGGGCAAAAAAAAAAAAAAAAAAAAGGAAAGAGGTGTTTACTATGCTCCCATGTAGGGTTTGGTTTTTTTTTTTTAATGTTTATGATCTTTGAGAGAGAGAGAGAGATACAGAGTGTGAGCGGGGGAGGGGCAGAGAGAGAGAGGGAGACGCAGAATCCGAAGCAGGCTCCAGGCGATGCAGGGCTCGAACCCGTGAACCGCAAGATCATGAAGTTGGATGCTCAACTGACTGAGCCATCCAGGTGCCCCGCTTCCATGTAGCTTTTTGAGAAAGGTTATACATTCGTATTATTTTATATGAAACGTACAGGAAAAACATGAAAGCTAGAGGAACGGGTTCAGGCATATAGGGTGCGGGTGAAGTTCCTCACGTGCTATTTTCATAATAAGATGGAGGGAAAACCATCTTATGGTTCTAACCCAGGGGCATATCCTGTAACTCCAAGGTCATGTTCCCCAACAAACAGTGCACGCTCCTAGCAAAGATAAGGGAGAGTTTCTGTTTATTTTGTACCAAAGAAAACTAACCTTTGTAAGTGTATTTTACCTCCTGGGTCCACATGTCCATCATGAGCTATATGCTGTAAGGGAGATAACTTGAAGAAATGTAGGAACCCCTTACTTGGAGGGGCTGACAGTGGGTCTATCACACCTTTGTCCACGTCTCGTGTATTACAACCGATCGTAGTTCACATGTGCCCAGCTGAGTGCACGGAAAGAATACACTGTCTGGTTTTAACTAAGCGAAACTAACCCTCACGAAACAGACGCGTGCTGAAAAAGATGCCTGAAAAGAAGTGACTGAAGCTAATACTAAAAACAGGAGCACCACTTAACAAGAATTTGACCAGACGAGCAGAAAGCGGAGCCCCGATGCATTTTCTCTATTGACCAAATGATGAGGTCAAGCGTTGGTGATTTGAACGAGTGTGACAAGAATGGTTCAAAAACAACGGAAATTATTGAGCAGCCTATTTAAAACGCGGACTCCCCTCCATTCTCGTTAACTGATATAAATGCCCTTCCCTAAGATATCTTGAGATGTTAGCTGGTGATAGCATAGTGCTATAGAAATTGGCAAGTCATTTAAAAACGAAGCACTCAACCTGAACACAAACATCTATGGTTATTTTCATGGTGCTTAACATCATGTAATACTAACCTACCAAATTTATCACTCTTCAACATTTTACTAATTTACTGATTAGCATACAGAAGCTCCTTTCTTTCCTTTTTAAAGATTTTTTTTAATGTTTATTTTTTGAGAGAGAAAGAGCGCGCGCTCGTGTGCACACAAGCGGGGGAAGGGCAGAGAGAAGACACAGAATGTGAAATAGGCTCCAGGCTCTAAGACGACAGCACAGAGCCCGACATGGGGCTCGAACCCACGAACTGTGAGATCATAACCTGAACCAAAGTCAGAGGCTCAACCAACTGAGCCACTCTGGTGTCCCAAGAAGCTCTGTCTGGTTCCCTGAGTAGCAGCAGAATAGGCACTACGTATGGCTTTTTATGCCCACCAAGGTAAAAATGGCCAAACGTACATGAAAACCAATATGGCACCACATTCAAATGCATTCATTCCTTTGTCAGCAAACGCTGTTAGTGCACACACACACAGAAGACACTGGGCAATACGTGAAGACGCACTGCACAGCCTGAACATTTGCTTCATAGTTGCATCAAAGCAAAGATGCCTCTAACATGTTTCTCTGCTTCTGGTATTTGCTGAATTACTCCTTATATTCAAAGAAGTACTGTGTGTGGTTGAGAAGGCAGCAGAGCCCGAGCACTTTAAGAAGGGAGATGAGTCAGACGCTTTTCCTTTACAAGACGACACGGGTTCCAAATGTGTGGACCTTGCTGGGGTCAGAGGTGCCTGCGGCTGGTGTGCTCCCTAGCAGCAACGAAATAAACACGCATTAAGCATCCTTTCAAAGTAAAGGTGAGACTCGACAATGACTGAGAAAGGGACTGCTTTTCAAGAGAAATGAACACTTTGAAAAAAAGAGAAGATTCTAAAAACAGATGTTTGGAAATGTTTCCACTGTGTTGTATCTTGTTGCCAAAAACAACGGAACTGTGTCACCTATGAAAACTGTTGTATCAGCACACTTATTTGGAAACAGAAAAAAATTTGGAAACAGAATATTCCAGCCTATTAGAAATCCTGCCAGGGAGTTTCACGTTCCTTTGTTAAGACTTGAAAAATATGATACCTCTCAGTAAGTTTTGAAGGTTTTGGGGAGAATGAAATTTAACATTGGAAAGTCAGCGAAACAGTTTTGTCAGGTCAACTAAAGCTGGTGGGCTGTGCGGAGGCAAGGAATGTGGGAATTTAGTCCAAATGGCCAGGGATACGCATCTTCCACTGGTATTTATACATCTCTGTGCGCACATTTTTTCAGCAATGAAAGCCATTAAAACCAAGAATCAAAATATACAGAAAGAACCTTAGAGGTAGACTTAAAAGAAATCGATGTTGAAGTGAAATTTTCAAAATGTACAAATTAATGACACCGCCCACTCAAAGAGTAATCATTTTTAATGAGGCCAAAGATGTTTTTTTATAGTGTTAAAATTATTTTTAAATATTTAATCTTACTGTTTTGATTTTGAGATATGCTGTAAAATGTACATGAGCTTATTAATATTTGCATAGGAAATTAACATGTAAATAAATGCACATGGTAGCATGCTTACATTTTACACAGATGATGTGTGATCAAAAATATCTGGAGTTTAGGGGCATTTGGGGTGGCTCAGTTGGCTGAGCTTCCGACTTCGGCTCAGATCATGATTTCGCAGTTCATGGGTTTGAGCCCCCTGTCGATCAGGCTCTGTGCTGACAGCTAGATCAGAGCCTGGAGCCTGCTTTAGATTCTGTGTCTCTCTCTCTCTGCCCCTCCCCTGCTTGCACTCTGTCTCTCTCTCTGTCTATTCGTCTCTCTCTCTCTCTCAAAAATAAACGTTAAAAAAATTTTTTTTAATTATCTGGAGTTTATTGTTCTATGGGAGATTTTTCAATACCTATGCCTTTACCCCTCTTAAAGCTCGGTGGTGGTGGCAAACACGATATTTGGCTGTGTGTTTAGAAGAATAAAAAGTTGCCAGGTATCTTAGACGCAATCCTCTCCTCCTTTGCTCTCCCCCACAAGCCGGCAGGACCCCTGCATGCTCGGAGCACTGCCGAGGAAGGAACATGATCCTGTTACACAGACTTGCTGGCCAGAGGCAGGCACACTACATATCATTCACCCTTAACCATAGCAACATCACATTTTAAAAACTGTCAAAAAGTACTTTCACTTTTGCCTGATCTTTTCTTCGTAACAATGAGGCAGAATTATTCTCACTGCACAAATGAGAATTCAAGTTTACGGACTCCGCAGGGAGGGTACATTCAAGAAAAGGTAAAATTAGACTCCTTTCTGCTAAGCCCAATGCCTGTACCAACCTCACACGCACTGGACCCTGAACACCAGAGTCCAGAACGGGGCGCCCCATGGAAGGAGATGGCAGAGGTGTGGCCCAGGATTTTATGAGAAAATAGGGGTCCTGCTGAGTCCCTTTCCTGGGGCTTGTGGGAGGATGTTTCCAGGACTCATGGGGAGGAGGTAGCATGTGAGAAGTTTGTGAAACCTGGGAAATTCAGGATATGAATTTATATCAAGTGACTGTATGAAATTAACCACTTTGGTATCTTAAATCTCCATCTTCGCGGTTCATTTCTCCTCCCCACCATTTTGAAAATACATTCTGTTCCAAATCTTAGGAAGAACTTGCTTCTAAGCTCAGAGCTTTTGTATCCGATATGCTGAATTAGTCATGTTTTCCTGGGGAGTTACATTCTTTAGCCTGAAAGGCTATTTCAAGCATGTGCAAATGCGTTTTTCTAAAAAAAAAAAGAAAGCCAACAAGCAACTCAAGTTTTGTCTAAGAAAGAAATAATTGTTTAGCACACAATAGTTGAAAGCTATTTGGTTCGGAACAAGAAGGTATTTTTTCGAAGACATACCAGACCACATTTCTTACATAATTTTCTTTTGTCACGGCAAATGGTTCTGAAAATTGAGGATAAGCTCACCTAAGTTTCAGTTTAGGGTTTGCAGCATTACTTTGGCTTCACCACACTAAACTGCAGACACCCCCAGGTTTTCAGCAGAGATCAAGTTTATTTTATATTTTGATATAAAACACAGGGGTGGGGGGTAAAAAAATAATCATTAGCTCAGCTACTTTCTTTATCATGGCTGAAAACAGATTATTTTGAACCTTTTACTTAGATTCCTATCTACTCGCAAATACATGTACCGAAGGGTTTTTTACAAATAAAAAAATAACAAGTACTTTTAACTTGGTTTAAAAAAAACTGTCACCGTTTCATAACTCATTAATTTTCCAAAACATGTCATACCAATTAATATGCATCTCCTATCCACAAACACTCCTAATTCGCAAACTGTCAGAAGCACAAAAAAAGCTGTTTGTTTTCACTATTTTAGGAAAAAGAGCACTTGCCGTCACATGCGTTTTGCAGAAATAATTCTATTCTCTCCTACCCCAACCTCTTTCCACGACGTTTTATGTATCCTACCGACTATAAAAAGATAAGCAAAAAAAAAAAACAACCCCAGAGAATTAGATGACAGAGAATCTTAATTCCTAATTAGACAACTGATATTAATTTCTCCTTCTCCATATGCTATGAACATGAATTAAGGATGCCACACACCAGATTGAATCCAGGCAGTTCTTCTTGGATTTTAAACCCGGAAATTACTAAAAGGTTGGACAGGGGGTTGATGGGACCCTTAGCTGTTACAAAAGATTCCATTTTTTTTCCTTTTGCCATTCTATTTCAATAATCCTTCTGAATTATTTGAGGCTAATAGTTCTCATCAAGAAAGAGCACTCACTGCAGGTGGGCACTGAACCTATCTACCATGGCCCAACCTTACAAATACATTCCTAGGAACAACACAGAGGGCCCTAGGCAGTCTCTCGAAGGTTAAGGTGAAGGAATTCGAATGCAGATCTTAGTATGAGGTAAATAAATGATGCGGATCTTAAATAGTGCATTCGTTTCCTGAGCATTTGCTCGTGAATGTCTTTTTTTCCAGTAACTCCAAGCGTCAACTTTTGCATTCAGGTGTATTCTCTGCTTGCCTTCCAAATACCCAATTTGAACACAATTTCAAGTTAATTAATTTGCAGTTAGAATTTGCATGCTTGAGAAAGAGAACTGTGATTTAGGGAACTCCAAATTCATGTTTTGTCAACTCAGGAATAAGTGAATTCCTGGCCATTTATTTCTCTTCCTCTAAACCTGAATATTCAAGGTAAAAAAATCAAGGGAATGCTGCCTGAAGCTCCGTGGGAATCATAATTGGTTTTGCAATCGTAGCAGAGGAAAATCAAAATTTGTTTATTTCTTTGTTAATTAGGATGGTCTTTTCTCCTCCTCCTTTCTCCCTTCTGTCACATGTTACCATGTGTATCTCAGGAAAGGTGAAAGGACTTGACTTTACCCCGTCCCTGCTCACAGCATTGCTGCCTGATAGAAATGTGCAAGGATGGTCAGTAAGAAGCGCTTATCTTTGAGAGTGAAGAATGAGAGCTTTACAGATGCTCAAAAACACAAACAAAAACAACACAACTTTGTGCGGCACGTGGTGCAGAATAAACAGGAAGGCAACCGAAACCTACTGCATTGCTTGTTCCTGCTCATCAAGGATGTGAAGTTTAAGTGAGTAATATGTGAGATAAACCTGCATTTGCTAAGCCAAAATCTAATGTTGAGAAAAGTAAGAGGGCGCCTGGGTGACTCAGTTGGTTAAGTGTCCGACTCTTGATTTCAGCTCAGGTCATGATCTCATGGTTCATGAGTTTGAGTCCCATGTAGGGGGCTGTGCAGTGCAGGAACTGCTAGGGATTCTCTCTCTCTCTCTCCCTCTCTCTCTCTCTGCCTCTCCCCTGCTCATGCTCACTCTCTTTCTCCCTCTAAAAATAAATAAATAAACCGTTAAAAAAAAAAAAAAAAGAAAAATAAGGAAATCCACTAAGGATCTTGCTATGATACATGACAAATTATGCTTTTGGCAGATGTCATCTACTTATATAGGAGCTTTGCCCATGTGCAAGGCCTTTTATTGTTGAACTTAAGAATCCTCACATGATATTCAGTGACAGCAATTATTTGAGGACCTTACTGATTCCTTATCTAAAGACAATCTAGGGGTGCCTGGTTAAGTCGGTTAAGTGTCTGGCTTCAGCCCAGGTCATGATCTCATGGCTCGTGAGTTTGAGTCCCACATCGGGTTCTCTACTGTCAGCACAAAGCTCGCTTTGGATCCTTCATCCCTCTCTCTCTCTCTCTCTCTCTCTCTGCCCCTTTCCACTCACATGCTTTCTCTCTCTCTCAAAAATAATAAATTAAAAAAAGATAGGGGCGCCTGGGTGGCTCAGTCAGTTAAGCGTCCGACTTTGGCTCAGGTCATGATCTCACGGTTCGTGGGTTCGAGCCCTGCATCGGGCTCCGTGCTGACAGCCAGCTCAAAGCCTGGAGCCTGCTTCAGATTCTGTGTCTCCCTCTCTCTCTGACCCTCCCCTGCTCACGCTCTCTCTCTCTCAGAAATAAATGAAATATTTAAAAAATTTTAAATTACCTATTAAAAAAAAAAGATAAAGACAATCTAGCGAGACTATGAGAATGAAAACATTTGGTGTCCCCACAGGTAAAACAAAATTTCTCAAAAGGAGAGAAAAGCTGGCCTATAGACATCTTTTTTTTCCCTACTAGATTATGAGCATTTTAAGGGTGGGAACTAGACTTTATCCATCATTGTTACATTCCTGTCCACGCCAGGGATCAACTACAAGAAATAGTTGTTGAACAGACTTGAAACTGAATCCTTCTACACTTACTTCAAAAGTGACCTTCCTCCTCTATCTAGCGAAGACAAATCCTGATATTCACACTGAGCTCTCAGAAAACCAGAAGCTGCAGTGCCAATGATCAAATTCCTATTTACCAAGCTGGCAATGTTTAAACTGATAATATGTAAGTTACTAAAAGATTATTTTCCTGGTACAACATAAATGAAATAAAACAGTCTCCAAACACTAATTCTACCAGCTGAGCAATTCTTGAGGAAGATGATGCTGGTTTTTGTACATTTACATGGCATCTTAAATTCACAAAAATGCTCACCTCTGTTATTTAAACCATCTTTACAGTTTATGAACTTCTGTCATCATCCAAAGGCCCGGAAATCACAGAAAAACGGTACCCTAAATGCCTGTAGTATCACTTACTATCTGCTAAGGAAATAGTAATTCTTCATACTCAAAAAAAAAAAAAAAACCCCAAACACAATAAACAACTTTCACTCCCATTCAACTTGATGACAGCAGAACAAACAGAAAAGAACATTTATCTGAGTTCGGGTCAACAACGCTGAAGGATGTATTCAGTTTTAATACACAAGCATCTTTAAGTTCACCGTCTCTAACTACACACCACTGAAAGCCTGAGAAATGAAAGAAAAAAAGAAACCAGCTACTATGAGCCTGCTTTACTTAAGACTAGACTTCCATATGTTGAAATGTTTATCTACTTGCATTCCTGAAAAATGTAGATGCATAAAGAGCACCTTAGACCCATGGCTGCTTTAACACAAGGGCAGTAATATTTCAACTGGCACAGTCAGCTAGAGGGAGGTGACAATTTTTATATTTCAAGGATAGCAATCTATTGAGTTAACTATACCACAGGCTACCCCTAAAAAAAAAAAAAACACGCAACTTGTTTTTTAATGTTTATTTTTGAGAGAGACAGAGACAGAGACAGAGAGAGAGAGACCAGAGCACAAGCAGGGGATGGGCAGAGAGAGGGAGACGACACAGAATTCGAAGCAGGGTCCAGGCTTTGAGCTGTCAGCACAGAGCCCTATGTGGGGCCTGAACCCATGAACTGAAAGATCATGACCGGAGCCGAAGTCAGACACTCAACTGACTGAGCCACCCAGAAGCCCCTAGACTGTCCTTTTAAAAAAACATTCTGGGGGCACCTGGGTGGCTCAGTCAGTTAAGCATCTGACTTCGGTTCAGGTCATGTTCTCACAGTTCGTGGGTTTGAACCCTGCGTCGCGCTCTGTGCTGACAGCTAGCTCAGAGCCTGGAGCCTGTTTTGGATTCTGTGTCTCCCCCTCTTTCTCTGACCCTCCACTGCTCATGCTGTCTTTCTCTCTCTCAGAAATAAAGAAAACATTAAAAAAAAAAATCTACATTGGGGGGACTGGGTGGCCAAGTCACTTAAACATCCAACTCTAGATTTCGGCTCAGGTCAATCTCTCAGTTTGTGAGTTCGAGCCCCGCACTGGGCTCTACATGGGCAGCTTGGAGCCTGCTTGGGATTCTCTCTCTGCCCCTCCCCTGCTCACGTTCACACTGACACATGCTCTCTCTCTCAAAATAGGCAAACATTTAAAAAATTACAAATGGCTTTTAGATAATATATAAATAATACTGAAGAAAAATGCTAAATACAAATAATAACATACCCAAACATAAAACTTTCTGGTGGTTTACCATTTTCACCGAGGATCGAGGCCTCACCTCACCAGGGAAGAATGACCAGGAAACGTCATTTTCCCAACGTATTGATTTGTTAACCTAATCGCCCTAGTTTTCTCCTAATTCTCTTTAAACACTCTAGAGTGAACATACTTCCTATATAAAGTATCGCTACACAACAATGACAACAGAGCCTGTAATTAATAAATGCATTCAGTTCTAAGGAAGGGGAAAAACTTTCCTTCCTTCCTCCCTCGAAGATTTCTTTCAAAATGGGATTAAGAAAAAAAATTGGCTGGGGTGCCTGGCTGGCTCAGTCAATACAGCATGTGATTCTTGATCTTGGGGTTGTGAGTTTGAGCCCCATGTTGGGTGAAAAGATTACCCCCCCCAATTTTTTTTAATGATTCAATAAAAAAGAGAAAAGAATGACTTACTTTCATTAGATGATGGAAAAATGAAAGGGTATTAAATGTTGCGATGTCTGAATGTCTGTGTCCCTCCAAAATTCATAGGTTGAAATCTTAACCCCCAAAGATGATGTACTTCCATAAACAGGGACAGGTGCTTAAGCCTTTGGGAGGGGCTTAAATCCTGAAGGTGGACCAGCACTTCATAAGGAACCCACAGAGATCCCTACACCCAAGTGAGGACACAGAAGGAAAGTGCCAGCTGTGAACCAGGAAGAGGTCCCTCATCAGAATGTGACCATGGTGGGTGTCTTGACCTTGAACCTGCCAGCTCCTAGAATTGTGAGAGATAAATTCCTATTGTTTATAGGCTACTCGGTCAGTGATATTTCCACAGAGCAGCCTGCATGGCCTCAGAGAGATATTCTCCCTCAAAAGTCCGACTGTTCCGTTGACTGGATCCCATGGATACATGATGCTCTCTCTGTACCTGGTAAGCAGGTTCTGCCTGCCTAAAAAAGCTTGCCCACGAGGGCCAGTTTCCAACCACAGACCACAGCAAGAGCAGGGTATATAGGACAGACAGCCTCCTTGTTTGATACAAAGCTGTTAATGACATCATGCCATTTCCTGTACCCAACTTCTAATTTTAATGATGAGTTACGCTGCCCGATTATCACGAGAGCAGTTTAATTATGTGATTTATACTCTTTTCTCGAACCCTCTGATACAGAACACAAAGACCGAGAGTCCGGCCCCTGTTTATTATACCTTGTGATGTTCAAACCACTGTTTTGGATCAAGGCTACTTTGGAGATATTCAGAATATATTGCATGTAACTTACATATTAAGGTACAGAATTACTAAATGACTCTTAAAATGTAACTGGGTAAAGAAGATCTTTATAACACAGGAAGAAGAGATGTGGCAGGGAAGGTGCCTTCCCTCGTAGATGTGAGCCCCCCAAGTTAGGAGCTGCTAAAACTGCCATATTTGTTCCCTTTACAGCAATGACCTTAGTATGCTGTTTTTAGATGTTTCTCATGTTTGGCTGGTGATCAGCAAAGCATAAGAATGAGCCATAGAGGAGAACAAAAACCTCCTATTCTTCAAGTCTTGGTTTTGGGAACCCCAGCACCACCTAAAGCTCAGAGAGGATGTGCAAATGGGAGGTCTGTGTCACCATTTTTAGTTCTGGCAACGTCCTCGGGTACCTTCCCATGTCGTCCACCCTGATTCAGCCAGCAGACCCAGGTCGAGTTTGACACACCAATGCTCTTTGTATTTTTTTCTACAAGGATAAATATGAATATGGATAGTAAGATGGTAACAGGGGAGGGATATAGGCACGAACTAAGATGACAGCTTCTCATGGATCAGAACAAAAAGAAAAATAGTAACTTTATAGGAGAGAAAGCTGTTACCTCTATAACCAAGGGACCAAAGCTACCACCATCAGTAATGCGATAAATCGACATCATGTGTTTTCTGATATAAAGCACCCAGATGGACAGAGCATCGATAACTGGAATCTGATCATTCAGACACAGACCCGAAATGAAAGCTAGTCTACAAAATAAGGAGACGGTATTCTTCATGAAAAGTGTGACTATTCAGAGAAACATATAAAGACAGAGAAAGTGGCCCAGGTTAAAAGAGACTGAGGAGATATGAAAACCAAATACAACATGTGATCCCAGACCAGAAAGGAAACAAATCTGGGACCAGTAGGGAGATGTGAAGGAGATCTATAGATTACATAATAATATTGTATCAGTGTTAATTTTCTTAACTTGATAACTGTACTGTTGGTTATATAGGATGTTAACATCCGGATGCCAGGTGCATGAGAATCTTTGTACTGTTTTTAACAACACTGTTGTATGTGTGAAGTTATTTCAAAATAAAAAGTAAGAAAAAATGAAAGTTGTGTTTTTAGTACTGCAAATCTTTCCCTAATAATCTGTACCCTGCCGACTGAAGTTAACTTGGTCTTACTCAAATTTGCAGTTTTCTTTTTTAAAGTGTATTTATTTATTTTGAGAGAGAGCTAGAGAGAGAGCATGAGCAGGGCAGGGGCAGAGAGAAGAAGAGAGGGAATCCCAAGTAGGCTCCATACCATCAGCACAGAGCCCGACACGGGGCTTGAACCCAAGAACCTCAGGATCATGACCTGAGCTGAAATCAGGAGTCGGATGCTCAACCGACTGAACCACGCAGGTGCCCCCAATTTGCAATTCTTAAACCACATATATATCTTACGTGTATTAACTGAAATATTTCTCTCATGTCCCATTGAAATAAACAGTATCGTCTTAAAACTACCTCTAATTCATGAGCAAGAAGCACGTACCTACGGGGAAACTATGTACACACTTACATCCCTAGCCCTAAGCTCAGTGCCTGGCTCAGTGCTGAATGAACAAATGAATCCCTCAACTTCATTTTAAAATAAAAATTATGGGGGGAAAAGGCAAGGGGAATAGGACATGAAATAGTCTTGACTCTTACATTATCGAATGTGATGAATAATTTCCAGTCAAGAGGGGGGACAAATAAGCCTTACTTTAAGAAAGTAGTTGAATTGTATTTTTTGCTGTGTATAGAGCAAAATACTGGTTTTCTGTTTCTACAGCACCCGTATATCCCCAACCTCATCATTTCTAAAAATTAACACCGACACATCCTCAAGGCTGACATTTATATAGGGCTGACTCCGTGTGAGGTATCTGCTAATTACTTTACAGTNCAGCTCTCGCTAGGAGAAACTGGAATGTCTTCCTCGGGTGTATCACATTCCTTTCCCACAGTCCTTCTTTATGGTTCACGTTCATTTCCTTAGTGGTGCAGGTCAGGGGAACATCTGACACTCACTGGCAAGGCGTTTAGTGCTGTTAGAACTCTATAACTTTTTGTTTAGCTCTTTGAAGCACTATCATATTCTGCGTACATTATGGATAACCCATTTGGCACTTCCTTGCTTATTATACTTAAATAGCATCTTTTATTATTTTTTAAAGTTTGCTTGCTTTTTTCTAGTCATCTCTACACCCAACATGCGGCTCGAACTCACGGCCCCAAGATCAAGAGTTGCACGCTCTTCTGACTGAGCCAGCCAGGCGCCCCTTAGATAGCATCCTTTAAAAGTCCAAGTTTAGAGGGGTGCCTGGGTGGCAGCCAGTTAAAGATCTGACTTCAGCTGAGGTCATGATCTCGCGGTCTGTGGGTTCAAGCCTGGCATCAGGCTCTGTGCTGATACCTCAGAGCCTGGAGCCTGCTTCAGATTCTGTCTCCCTCTCTCTCTGCTCCTCCCCTGCTCACACTCTGTCTCTCTCTCTCAAAAATAAACAAACATTCTTTTTAAAGTCCAAATTTAGAAGATAAAAATTAAGAGGTGGTTATTTACATTCTAAGATGAGATTGCTTAAAGAAGGACTCACTGAAGTATTCTTTTCCTAGGCCCAATTCTGTCCCTGTCTCTCAATTTAGCAGAGTGCAAAGTATCAGGATTTTTTAATCTATGGAGAAACCAGTTAGGAGCACACACAACTATTATAGAAAGCAAGAATCATCTCTGAATTTCCCCCAAATACTGATTTGCATGTGCTAAGCTGCAGAATGTCTCCCCGAACTACTAAATTTCATTTCTCTCTCCCCAAAGCAACCTCCAACCTCGGTGGTATGTGTCTCCCACACCCCCATTTCCACTTTGTGTCAACTCCAGGCTTTGCATAAGGAGATAATTACTGCTCTTTAATTGAGAGCTTAAAAGATGTGATCTATGTACCCATATTTTTTTAGAGACCTATGTGGTGAAGGGAGACCAAGACAAGGTGGGTTCAAAACCAAGTTACAGAGGGGCACCTGAGTGGCTCAGTCGGTCAAGCGTCCAACTCTTGGCTTTGGCTCTGGCCACGATCTCCTGGTTTGTGGGTTCCAGCTCTGCACTGGGCTCTGCACTGACAAGGCAGAGCCTGCTTAGGATTCCATCTCCCTCCTTTCTCTGCCCCTACCCTGCTCAAGCGTGTGCACAGGCATGCTCTAAATAAATAAATAAATAAACAAACAAACTTAAAAAAAAAAAAAACCAAGTAAGAGACACAGATATAAGTTAAGTGCAGGGTCCTAGCGGTCTGGGGGCAGGGAAGGGTGAATATGGGGAGCAGAGAGGATTTTTAGGGCAGTGAGAACACTCCCTCTGATACTATGATGGTGGCTATGGGTCATCTGCATTTGTCAACGCCCATAAAAGGTACAACACAGAGTGAACCCTGATGTAAAGGATAGACTTCGGTTGGTGATGAGGTGTCTGTGTTGGTTCATCCATTGTGACGAATGACCACCCTGTACAGGATGCTGATGGGGGGGAGGAGGTTGGGAGGGAGGGCTGTGGGAACTCTCTGCACTTCTCCCTCGGTGTTGTTCTGAACCTAAAACGCCTCTGAAATATACAATCTACTAATCAAAAAAAGAAAAGCGGGATTAGCGAATTGCAGCGAAGCATCAGGAAGGGAGCCACGGTAATCCACTGGATCGGGGGAGACGCCGGAGCCAGACGTCAGAGGGGGCAAGGGCGTGCGTTCTGCGTCAGAGGACATGTCACTAACCCAGGAAAAGACAGTGAAGGACTTCAGGGGACCAAACGGACAGGGGCTTCAGTGCCAGGCTGGGAAGGCTGCTTTCTGTTCTGTGGGCAGGAAGGAGTCATGGTAGGTTTTGAGCCAGGCGGTTACAAGGTGAGGACCGAGTAAGGAATGAGCTCCTACTTTGGGGGATGGAATTTGGAGCGAGGATGAAGCCCAGAGGCCAGGCGTCATGGGGTGCACAGGACACAGGAGCTGGGGTGTGGGATGTGGTGGTTGGGAGGCAGGAGGGACGGAGAGGATGGGGGAGGGATGAGATGCTTAAGAGGTTTTGCAATTTTGAGGCGAGAACAGTGGAGCCACGAGCAGAAATAGGAAATGGAAGAAGGAAAAGTAAACTTAGGGTATTCAGAAGGTGAATTATTTTGGGGGTGCAGAATCCACGTGTGGCGATGTCTCACATGCACTTGCAGATGTGGTCCTGAGGTCACAACTATTTAGAAGTGATGTGTAAAGAGATATTAATGAAAGCTTTAGGAAAAGCTGCAGCTATAGGAATTGGTCATGTTCCCTAGAGAGCTGTTCAGAGTGAAAAAACAAAATGGACAATCTTAGGAAGAGGACTCAGCAAAGGAATCTGAATTGCAATACTTACTTTTATTTATTTGTGTCTTTTAAAAAGAACTTAAGTAATCTCTGTATCCAGTGGGGAGCTCAAACCCACCACCCCGAAACCAAGAGTCTCACGCTCCACTGACTAAGCCAGCCGGGCGCCCAAGGAGCGGGAATATTTAGAGATAGAAGAACCAGAAGGGAATAGGCAATGTTCCCTCCTGGACACTCAGAAAGTACAGAGACACCTACCTCTATCATCACAAATAAATAATCATTATGTCCTCTCCCACTTTCACTGCAGGACATGGATGGCTGTTAAGCAAAAACTATACCTGTTAATTCACAATCTAGGACAGAGAATACAGATACATATATGTATGTAAATTTGAAATGCAGACTTCCATAGTATACACGTATGGGAGACTGCCTCTGATTGGTCCCCGGTGAATCACGCCTCCCTTTATCACACACCTTTATGAAGCCCCCTCCCGCCTGACTCTGGTCTTGGCCATGAGGCTTGCTGTGGCCAGCGGGATGTCAGCAGATGAGATAGAATAAGCACAAGCCTGAGAAGTGCCTGTGCCCTGGGCCTGTCCTTCTAAAATACTGCTGCTGTGTCAGCCTCAGCTGACCACCAGATGGGCCATTCAGGCCCCAGTGGATTCCCCAGGTGACAGCAGCCACATGAATGAGACCAGAGTTGCTCAGCAGAACTAGCTCAAATCACAGAATCATGAGCAAAGAGTTACTGTTTGTAAGCCACTGAATTTTGGAGTATTTTATTATATAGCGATGCATACCTGCTTGAAGAGTCTTTAAATTTGGGGAAAAGCCACACTGATGTGGGGAGACAAGGAAGAGCAAATGCGGAAGAAGTTTTAGGCTTCAGAGTGGAAGGATGTCCATCCATCTACTGATAAAAGATTGAAAATGGCTCCACAATCTGAAACCTGGGTCAGTCTCTCTGGCCCAAAGCCCCTTTTCTAGATGCTTCTTTTTAAACTTATAGTCTTACTTGTCGATTTTATACGCCATACTCTATGATATAGGCGTCTGACTGAAGAGTGCAAAGGACCTAAAGAGGACCAAAAAATGAGGAAACTAAAAATTAAATAAGTGACTCATTCCTAAAGCACCACAAACTGCTGTTAGTGTCAAAACCAGAATGGTGAGCTGCCACCACTCGGCCTGGTGTGCTCTGGACTATACAAACCAAACCTGCCCATTATTAACCACACTCTCTGCATGATTGAGCCTCTACGGATCAAGAAAGCCAGTCTTTCTCATGCCCGGGTACACGTGGCGCACATCATCTTCTCCTCCTTGTGCAGTCAGGCTCAGTAGCCGGGTGGAATCATCTAGGTGGTGCTCAGAGAAGCAACACAGAAGCCACATGCAATGAGCCTGGAGTGCACTTGGCCAAAAGGTCACAGCGGCCATGCTGCTGAGATGAGACCAGAACTCGGGCCATCACCACCAAAGCAACCACAGGAAACGAAGCGCACGTGGCCACAGAACTCCACAAATCACGCTTACTCAACCTTCAGCCTCAACGCACATAAAGTCTCGGAATACACAGGGCCAGTTCACTAAAACGGTCTTACAAACAGACTTCGACACTGACATGTGGGATCCGCAGAATGATGCAAATGGATAATCTGAAAGTAGGTGTGAGGACAATTCCCTAATGGGCCTACAAACGAACACCATCCCTGGAGCATTTGACATTTGGAGATCTCGAGCTCTGCGATTTGGCTGCCTGATTCTTTCATGACCTCTTCCTCAACAGCCCCTTTGACCACGGCCTACAGTGGAAACTGCACTAATGATCCCTAATGGGGCTCCGGGGTGGAGGGGGTCCATTTGGGATCATAATCTGCATTTTGAAGCAGGTTTCATCTTCCTGGTTAACTCTACTTGCTACGAATTAACATAATTAAAATAAACAACTTTAGCGCATGTGTGCTCACTCAGAATAAACACAAAAATAAAATAAAATAAAATAAAAAGCATTCGGTTTTAATTTAAAACACTCCTGTAGGATATAAAACTAGGGTAGGGACTTTAAAAGCACATCATATTAAATGAACTCTATTAGTCTCTGCCATGCTGTTCCTTTTCTGTGATTAATCTCTTATCTTCTCATGAAGTTCCTACATGTGTATAACCACATTCTTTGGTTAATCTAACCTAAACTTACAGGCCCTCTCAAAACCCCTCTCCTTACCTCTCCACAGAAAATGGTTTTCCGATGTCCTGTGTTCAATTTTCCTTAGAGTAGGTCTTAAAGGTATTCCACATATATTTTCTTAAGATTTTACTCTGAAGTTATCTCTATACCCAACATGGGGCTCTAACTCACAACCCTGAGATCAAGCGTCGCGTGCTCTGCTGACTGGGTCAGCCAGGCGCCCAGGAAGTATTTCACAGTTCAGACCAGAAAGAAGGGGTGGGGACCATCCAACAGAGCTGTTCATAGTCTTCCTTCCCTTTCCTTTTTTCCTGCTTTCTCTTAATCCCATTTAAACATTTTCCCAAAGAAGCTGAAATCGTCTATTACTAATTCCCCCAGTGAGCAGGGATCCACTGTTAAAGGGAAAGGAAAAAAAACTATTTTTCTGCAATTACTCCAAGTTGACTCACAAGAAATTCCCCAACACAGTTTTTTGGCTTTTGTTTTAGAGGAATTCTGTAGGACCTCGAGGTTCAATGGAGACGGTCTAAAACTCATTGTGCCCTGGAATATTTATTACTGCTTTTCTAAAAGATTAGAAATAGTAGACCCAAGTGAGAATCTTTCTTGCAACTGCCTACATTTTAAAATCTTCACAGATGCCTAGCACTTGTTTAAAAATAAATAAAAGCTGGTAGTTAAGCTGGAAGGTATATTCTTAAGGCCAAAGCCAGCACCACTAGCTTCAACTGATGGCAGCAAAACCAAACTGATTTGATTATACTGATAGGAGAAACAATTACTCATGGTCAAACCTGTAGCTAGGAGGGGAGGGGAGGGGAAGGCTCAATATAGGGCGCTCGCCAATTCAAAAACATCAAAGAAAAAATATAAAGCATGTATATTAGTTGATAAAAGATAATCCACTGGGGTCAAGAAAAAATACCTGAAGCACATTTAAGTAATTGTCGACTTTTAAAAAGCCAGTAAACCAGAAAGTGATCGGAGAAACCACAGCTGGGTTTGCCGAAAACACCTCCTTGGACTCCTGCTTACTTTATACTTAGGAAAAATCAAAGGAAGTTTAAAAGGCATTAACATTTTAGTTAATTGAGAAACACAAAGTAAATGCATTTCTCTTATTTTTTCCATCCAAGAGTCTGAATTAAAAGCTTTAAAAAAAGGGAGGGGGGCACCTGGGTGACTCAGTCAGTTAAGCGTCCAACTTCGGCTCAGGTCATGATCTCACGGTCCTTGGGTTTGAGCCCCATGTTGGGCTCTGTGCTGACAGTCAGCTCAGAGCCTGGAGCCTGTTTCAGATTCTGTGTCTCCCTATCTCTCTGACCCTCCTCTGCTCACGCTGTGTCTCTCTCTCTCAGAAATAAATAAAACATTTTTTAAAAATTACAAAAAAAGATATGCATATCCCCAACTTTTTTCAGGTCAAACTGACTTGGAAATAAGCAGGAAAAAAAAAAGTGGGTAATACACCCAAGAATACAACTGGGCAAAAACAGAGTGGGTACTATCAGAGAAGAATACCTTTAAAATTAGCATATAATTTTTCACAGCACCAATTTTTCTAATTAAAAGCCCAGGATAGACTATTTGCTCTACCTAATAAAATGAAGCAGCTGTAGCTGAAAACTGAACATCTTTTCAGTGATCTCTTTCCTTTAATAAGCATAAAAGGATTTTCATGAACACCAGTAAAATGAAAAAGTTGTATTTAATTCATGGAGGCAGAAACGATTAGTCATGTAATGTCTTCATCTGCACAAATTCACAGTCCCTTCTTGAGAACACGCAGACCACGTGAAGGAAATTACTACGCTGAATTTCATCCAATTTCCAGCTGTATTTCCATTTTCAAACTTAATTAAAACTGGCAGTTTCACTAAGAAGATTCAAATTTCAATCAGATGGGTGTGTTGTCTTTTTTTTTTTTTTTTAAGAAAAAGAAAAAGAAAAAAGTCAGTATGTCCCCAGTGAAGGATTAACAGAGCTTTGGTTAGGATTGAAAGCCATGAGTTATAAACAGGTGTTTTGAATTACCACTTTTATTAAAACACAATCCTTTACATGGAGCCCACTGGATTTTTTTTACTAGGTCTAGAATATTGAAAGGAAATGTTTGTTTGGCTTCACACAATAGGGACTCCTAAATTACAGAAGGATGGGGCCAGTATGGCACTGGGGACAGTCATGCCGTGGTATCTCCCGAGGGCACCACGTATTTCAGAACCCGGGGAAACCTTGGCAACAGTCAAGTGCTCTCTCTACATAGGCGGGAGCACTCCCGGTGACGCGGCGGGGCAAGGCAAAATGAGGAATGAGATCCATCCCGCAGAAGTGTCAGCCTAGTCAGCAACAGGAAGTCTTTTTCATGGGAACGACAGGACAGTGTTGAAGGAGCAGCAGAAATTGCTGGAAGGGCAGCAGCTGTGGCAGGAAGGAGCACAGCCCCCCCCCCCCCCCAAAAAC
>NW_027531522.1:3856798-3868253 GCF_008692635.1 Crocuta crocuta | reverse complement strand
CACGTATGAAGGCAGTGCTCCCAGCGACCTGGGCACCACACTTCGGGGATTTGCCTGCCCTCTTCATGGTGTTCTGCTAAAAAAGACAATTAGGGGCACACGTCCTGATAATCAGGCTTCTTGGTAGATCTGATCTATTTACCTCCTTCTCATCCTGTGGGAAAATGGAATCTGGACTCTGGTGACTGACACTAAGTTGCTTAAAGGTGGCTCCGTTTTGTTATGCCCTAATGCAAAGCGGAAATAAAGTGCAGCTGAAATAGAGAAGCAATTGGAGTCAGATAAAAGGGAACAATATTTAATATTCTATATAAACACAGAGCAAGGATGTGGAGCCTATTGAGATCTAAAGGGAAATTATTAAGCAGAAAAGCAATATACAGTTCTAAGAACCAGGAAGAAGATTTGGGGAACACCATAAAATTCTATTCATATTCTATTTTGAAAAATTATTGTAATGGCTCTATCTTATATAATCAAGTCTTATCAAATAATCACAAATGCAATATGTGATTAGAACATAACCTGAGCCAAATGCTTAACCGACTGAGCCACCCAGGCGCCCCAAAAGTTTAGACCTGGAGGGAACTCTGCAGACCGCCTCATCCAGCTCCCTCAGTTTATCAAGATAAGAAACTGAGGCCCAAGGGCATTTGTGGAAAAAGCTGGGCCAAACCTCCAGGGTTCTGACCACTCAGCCAGAAGTCTCTGCTTTTCCCCACAACCCACACGAAATGACCCTGAGCTTACCAAGGCCGCTCTGTGTCACTACAAAAGCAGTTTGTCTCAAAACACGGATCGTCCGTAGATCACATTAAGGTGCAGTACGAAGTGAATTTTTGTTCTCAAGAGACTCATCTGATATATACTCAATCCTCTCTTTCAAATGCCCAGCTCACCACCCACCTCCTTCCCCCACACATACGTGGTTACCATGGGAGTTAGGGTTCTATATACTGTGACCCTGTTCCTGGCCATCAGAGTTCCCTACTCCCCCTCGTGACGGCCCGGTGCAGGGCTGGCTGCAGCCCCAAGCACGGGCAGAGTGGTCTCTCCCGGCTGGATGCTGGCTTCTGCTGCACGTGGCTGAATGAATGGCCAGGTATAAATGGAGGCAGTCAGAGCCTCTCAATCTGGCCGGGAGGAGGCGGAGGTGCAGACGGAAGCAGAGATGAGAAACAGAGAGATCCTGGCGGGGTCTGTGGGTAGCCCTGAGGCCCGCCACGCTGCGGGCTCTGGTCCCCAGAAGGCACCCTAATCTCCTCAAGACAAGGAACCTCCTGGGACGCCTGGGTGGCTCAGTCGGTTAAGCATCCGACTTCGGCTCAGGTCATCCTCACGGTTCGGGGGTTCGAGCCCCGTGTCCAGCTCTGTGCTGACAGCTAGCTCAGAGCCTGGAGCCTGTTTCAGATTCTGTGTCACCCTCTCTCTCTGACTCTCCCCTGCTCACGCTCTCTCTCTCTCTCTCTCCCCGAAATAAATAAAACATTAAAAAATTTTAAAAAAAAAAGACAAGGAACCTCCTTTCGCTCACCTGGAACTGGGTGTAATACTTTAATAACACCATTAACCCAAGTAAAACGCTTCAATTTCGCGATCCACTGTCCCAGGAAAACCAGTAATCTTGGCAGTGCCCAAGAGATCAACAAATAGCGCTACCCTTGACGGACAGTTTTCTGGTAGCTACAAGAAAGAAACAAGTTCACTGTTTTCTGCAGGTCAAGAAGGACCCAGCTCTGGGGATGTGAGGAGGAGGAGAGTACGTGTCCCCAAACGGAGCTGGAGAAAGAGCCGAGAGGGAAGAATAAAATTTCCTTGGACCTTTGACTATACTCTTACTTTAAAAAACAGCTCAGAGCGCCCGACACTGACTTTTCATTCTTCTTCCATCTCACACAGAAGGGCTCAAATCAGTGCTAACGACTCACGGTTTGTTCCCAGGCGTCTTGTAGACATCCCTGGTGGCAGGTGAGTCCACGTATTTTTCTTACAAACGGCCTTGAGCTCCGCAAGACAGGAAGCAGACCCGTTTGGAGGGCAAAGAATCAAGACCACCCTTTCCTTACTTTTGCTGAGAATAACCGCTAGGAATGGAATCTGGTTATCAGCGAGTAAAAGCTCTATACTCTACACACCAAGTTTCTAACTTAGGAGGGACACTTTTTTCTTCTCTTTTTGAACCCAAACAGGGTCGGGAGCCAAGGTGGGCCTCCTAGGGTCTCCAGCGAGAAGCGTGCTCTCCATATACCCACCTGCAGACGCAAGTTAGGACTGATCTAAAATGTTTGACATACTCAGGAAGGAAAGTCGGAGATGATCTAGTTTAGTTTAGATCATTCTCGGAATAAGTGGGCTGATATGTTCTTCTCTTTAATTACTGCCTTCTTCTAGGCATCTAGAGGGAGAAGAGCTCCCACCCTTCTCACACAAAAGGATCAGCAGGGAGGAAAAAAAAACACAAAAAACCAAACCCAAAAGAAAACAGGAAGAAAGCTGACCGGGCTATCGATTTGGCTGCCCCACAGATGTTTTCTGTCCTTAAAATAAACAACACTGTTTACTCAGACTACAAAGTTTTTTTCCAACCAGGATTCAGACCCGCTTTCTTTCTTTTAAGTTTTTTTAAAATGTTTTATTTATTTCTGAGACAGAGAGAGAGAGAGATATCTGGGGAGAGTCAGAGAGAGAGGGAGACACAGAATCGGAAACAGGCTCCAGGCTCTCAGCTGTCAGCCCAGAGCCCGACGTGGGACTCGAACCCATGAACCGTGAGACCATGACATGAGCCGAAGTCAGATGTTTAACCGACTAAGCCACCCAGGGGCCCCGAGACCCGCTTTCTAAAAGAGGCTCTCATGCTCTCTTGCAAAAGCAGAATAGGAAAAATGAGACCTCATAACACCTATTATCATTACTCTTCTCATTGTTTCCCACAAGCTCTAAGAAGTCTATTAAGAGGGTATATGTTGGCCCACATGTCATTTGGTAGCATGCCACAGGGAAGAAAAGTCACATTATCAGGCTTTCCAGAGAATTCGGTATCTAAATACCGTGTGTGTGTGTGTGTTCCTGCTCAGACTGAAAGCAGATGGGTCATTATTTTGAGAAGGGGTGCTGGAATGGAGGGAGAGAAAACATAAGCAGCACCAGGATGCAGGAGTTCAAGGTGAACATGCACTCCCGGGAGCTGGGGGTGGCAGCCCCCCATCTACAGTCCCCCATCTCGAGCCCCCCCGAGACCCGGCTTGTCTGTACACCGCGAAAGGTAACAACTGACCAAAGAAACAACAGTTCCTTCAACCACGTGGAGGAAAACAAGTGGCCGGGGTGATGTGTGGCAGGGGACACTTCCTCCCACAGCCACCTGTCTCCTCTTTGCTCCAAGTAATGGGGGACCCGCCTCTGAGACGTGACAGAAGGCAGGGCTGTGGAGACTTCATATACATCAGGTCCACCGAGGAAGCGGGTAGGTTTGGCCAACATAAGTGACCCGGTGAAAATATGCCACTGATGACAAGTATATGCAAAGTGACCCTGTAAGATGTTATTCAGTAAAATCTCCAGCGAGTCGCTGGAAACGGAGGGCTGAGAACAGCAAAACAAAAAAAAATGTGCGAAAAGAAATAAGAATTGGGTTCCAACAAAGAGCATTTAGGAGATAAAAATAAAATATCGAAGAGAACATCTCAGCCTTATCTTTAACTCGTGGTGAGCCACCCTTATCTAAAATCCCTCCTGGGTCCTTTCGGATGTCTACCAACCTTGCAAGGCTGTTCAGATTGGATCTCGTCCCTCCTGGGAGCCCTCCTGGGTTATTCCATCCCTGACTGATCTTCCTCCCAGGCTCTGGGCCTCTAGAGGACATTTCACAGATTATTCTGTGTATTTATACTCAGTCTTTTTCCGCAAAGCTGTATCTTAAAATACTCTGCTTACAAAACAATGGTACTAAATAACGAGTTCTTCTCAATATAGAGAAGATATTCAGACCAAAAAAACAAAAAAAACAAAAAACCCAGCACTCATTTAAAATGAGGGATAAATCTGCGTAACACACTCTGTTAATACTCTGTTAGCTAACATTCCCTGGCCCCCAGGTTATTACTGTATCAAAGAAGAGGAAAAGCAATGTCAAGGAAATTTCTTCCACGGAACAGCTTCTTTTCATTATTCCACTTACTCAAATTTTTATGAATGTCTTTGAAAATCTTGAACCACTTGTTCCGGACAAGGAGCTTTCTGCCTCTTCTAAGTATGTTCCCTCAGACTGAGAAACATCATTAATATCTGACCCTCTCTTGTCTTTTCCAACCTCTCCGACTTTTCTAGGAGGGAACCCTGAAATGCTTGTCTTTTCTTTTATGTAGTTTATCTCCCGGAAGAACAGGAAGCTGATCAACCACAATCAAACATAAAAAACAATTCCCTTGCTCTTGTGGTCTCCAACAAGCGCATTTTCTTATGCGCTTCAGGGCAACAAGTATAATTGAATGTAACTATTTAAAACATAGCCCCTCCCCCGCCCCCCAGCCTAACGAGCAAGAAGTAGCTTTGCCAGACCACAAGGTCTTTGAGAGATCAATATGGCCAATAAAAGGCTGGAGACTATACACATTCCTGAAATTAAAAAGCACAGAGATGTCTGTGATCAGGACAACATAGCCCAAAGTATTTGCCAGGGCGCAGTAAGCACATTCTTGATACCGCTATCTGGCTGTGAAGAATTAGTCACCTCACATCCCCCAAAAGTCTCACTGTTACAAATCAGAGGCTCCCTACAAAAATAAGTCACGATTCTAGTCACTGGAATGTATTTTCATTCGTAGGTCTAACTGGAGTTTCATTATAGGTCATCCCATTTTTCAGAGTAAGAATTTCTCCAGAAATTCTTGCGGAGGTACTATCGGGCACACGTTTGTTTAATGGAGTCTCTGGCAGGCACTGCCAAATTTTAAACGTTCCATCATGCATTTATTCACCAGTCACCAAGCAACTGGTGAATAATTTAACATCTTCTCGTATTCTGCTGTCAGATGGGTCTATAAAGGCTCTCAGTTTTTCTCTACTTGGACTAGAACTGTTTTGTTTAAAAAAAAGTTTCTTTATTAAGTTTACATTTTAAAATTCCTAACTGGCTATCAAATGAATCATCTTGCGCAGAAAAGGGGCAGAGTGACAGGAGTCCCTGCTGAATGTGCGGGAGGGCCCTGAGCCAAAGCACACGCGCAACTGACATTTCTCTTCTACGCAAATGCCACGTTGCATCTGGTGCGGAGCACCGTGTCCGGCCACGGCGTTCAAAGGAAACGCGTCCCTTGTCCGCCAGCAGTTGATAATGTGGCTGGAAAGCGACACTGCAAACACGAGGAAGCAAGAGGTCTGAAGGCACGGGAAAGGAACACAAAGAACATCTACGGGGGCCATCGCTTGGCCTGAACACGCTGATCTCCTCACCTCCGGAGTGTGGACACGCAGGAGTGTAACACCAGGAACAGGGTCCGCGGCTACACAACAGAACAAATTAACTCGGTAGGAGGAAGGGCACATGACTTCCAGAGCACATGAAGGAAGACTGGCCCTAAACAGACCGCTTAAGGAGGCGGATTCTTCAGGGCACCACCACCCGGCCTTACGTCTCTCTCTCCTTAATGGTGCCACCATTTGCAACACTGTCATCTCCCACCCGTGTCTGCCGCAAGAGACCAGAGGAGCACCTACTTATTTGGCTAGGTGTTCCTGTTCACCCCCCGCCCTCGTTGGTCTATAAACTCCGTGGGGACAGAGGCTCATTTTCACCCCAGAACCCAGTCATGGGATTTGGCTCGATCAACGTCTGTCACCTAATGTTACCACACTGTGCCCCAAACCCTTCCCCCATCCAAAGTGGCCTGCCCTGCGCCTCGCTCCCTTGGGGGCTTCTCAGGTGACAAATGATCTGCCGATCCATCGGCAGGATGTGTTAGTGGGTAGAATGGTTCTGCTGCCAGGCCACATGCCCTCGTTTCTAGCCTCAGTTTTCCCAATGATAAAATGGACACTGGAACGTGTGCCCTGCGTGCCTCACCATGAAGTATCAGGGTGCCCTGCGGAAGGGGAGGGAAACGTTCCCCCTCTTCCCCTCTAGGTTGTCTGGCCTAAGAAATAAATTGACATAAGACAGATTAACAGGAGAAAAACAAATTGAACGTCATACATATGGGAGTTCACAGACATTTGAGACTCAAAGAAAGGACCGAAGCAGGCAGTTTTTACACCTTTTAGAGAAAGAAACAATGATCTGTGAAGAGCAGACCAAGGGTCTTGGGCTGGGGTAACAAATCAGTGAAGAAGGAACAGGGTTTGCTTATACGGCCTTTCCCGGCCCTGAACTCATCTTTGGCCATAGGACGGCTCGCCTCTCCCCTGCAGGTGCAGGGGATTCCCCCACAGGGAATTCATTTTCCGCTTTCAGAAGGGCACACAGTCCTTGGAGAGGCTCTCTCCTAAGTAATTCCGACTCGAAATCAGATGCAAAAGTGGCATATTTGGGGGTGGACTGCCCATCGCTAGATAAATGTGACGTCTTATTTTAGCTCGATTTTGTTAATCACCTAGATTTCTGGTCTCAGACACCTTTAGGTACCACTCATGGTCAGTTAATAGAACAGTAAGAAATTTGCTCTTTACTTCACATGAGCTTTTCCAGGTCTGGTCCAGCTGCCGGCATCACTGGACACAAGAACCAATCTCCAGTTTTTAGATGAGGTCTGTTTGCAAAAATAAAACCATTCCCCACTAAACTTGATGGGGACTTTCCTCTCTGGGGAAACACGCCGACTACACTCGCATTGATTTTTCTACCTTTCCCTGGCCAGTCTTGCTTTCGCAGACATCCACATGACAGTGGTGTAGGCTCGGGCCCCCCCGCCCCACGCCCTCGCCCACCGCAGAGCCCCACAGAGCCCCACACCCCATCCGGATGGACGGCTCCCCCCGCGCCCCCCTCCCACTGAGCTCCAAACCTCTGTTCCCAATGGCTTTCTTGACACCCCGTAGACGGCTCGGAAGCACTCACCGCCCAGTTAACTGTGCCAGAAACCGGGGAATTTTCTCTTTCACGCACTCCCCACATCCAGTCAGTCCCGGAGTCCTGCACGGTCTACCTCCTAGACTTGTGTCCCAGCCTCTGCTTTCTCGCCAGCGCGACTGCCACCACGCGCATGCGCACCCGGGCCGCCGTCACCGACCCGTGCTCCGTCACCCACGCTGGCTCTTCACTAGCCTCCTGGCTTTCTCTCCTTCCCTCCTCCAAACCACCCTCCCAACTGCGGCTGCTGGGATCCTGTAAAAACACTCATCCGCTAATCACTTTCATCCGCAGCGGAGGACTTCTGATCGATTTTAGGGGAAAAAACGCTTCTTGTGACCTCAGAGCCCTGCCCGATGTGACCCCACCCAACTCTGCAGCCCTGAAGGCTCTCACTCCCTCACAACGGCCTTCTCTCCTGGTTCCAAAGGGCCTCGGGCCTCCCTCCGGAATTCCTCTGCGGGTGTGGGGAGGTGGGGGGGTGTCTCTCTCCCACTCCACTTCCTGCTTCTTCGCCTAGCAAATTCGCCTCCACCTTCAAGCCTCAGCTTCAGTGCTTTTTCCAGACGCCTTTCTAGCACCTTCCGGATCCCCAGGTCGGATGAAGTCCCCTTATTACTTACTTCGAAGCATCGCGTACCCGTCCTTCCTAGCCTCATCACGACTGTCAGTACTCTGTGGCCTGTGTTTAGTGTCACTCCTCTCACAGGCCAGGAGAGCAGACCGGACAGCTACCTTCAGCTCCCCAGGAGCCACAAGCAGCTCTCTGTCCCCAGGGCCGGCTCCTTTCGGTGGGAATCCTGCCGGGCTGTGGCTGGAGGCTAAAAATCACCAAACTTCCTTGCCACTATAAAATATAAAATCGCGATCCCACTCTCCGGCTCATAAGATGGCCTCTTCAGCATTCCCGAAGGTTCTCTGAGCCACAAATACATTTAATTCCTTATTATCTAGACAAGCTTCGGCAGCTTCTGCTTTCTGTAACTGAACCCTGACTCATACAGTGCTTGATACGGGTTGGAAGACCACTTGATATTCATAAAGAAGGGATGCCTGGATGGCTCAGTTCATCAAGCATTTTGGTCACGATCCCAGGTCAGGGGATCTAACCCTGAACTCTGAGCTAGTGTGGAGCCTGCTTGAGAGTTCCTCTCCCTCTCTCCCTCCCTCCCTCCCTCCCTCCCTCTCTCTCTCTCTGTCTCTTCCTCCTTATGCCCCTCTCCCCTGCTTGCCCGCTCTCTCTCTCAAAAAAAAAAAAAAAAAACTTCATAAACAAGTTTATAACCTACATAACCACATCACAATTTTTAAGTATCCGCTTTAGGAACTGTCTCAGACCACTGAATTGCGGTATTTTGTGGGGTAATTCTTTTTGCAAAGCAAGGTCTTCAGAGTTACCAACACAGGTTATATTTCATGTAGGAAATAATGAAAAATCAGCTTAAGTATCTACGATGAAAGTCATTGAGCCTATTATTTTATGAGTTGCAGGGTACATGTGCTCTTGAGATAGTCAAATATGCATTCAAACTAAAAATTGTACAAGTCTTCCGCGGTGTGATAAACTCGGTCTCAACTCAGGCTGTACTCAGTCTGCGCAACACAGGGAAGGGAACATGATATTTTTTCAATAAACAGCATACAAACGATTCTCGGTTGAAAGTGTCACTCCTTGCTCTGCATAATTACTGCTACGAAATGTTGATGAGAAAGGGCCATCTCTGAGGGTGGGGACCATACAGTAAATTACGCTCAGGGCCACTCCGAGCACAATTCTGAGACAGAAAATACAACTGTAAAGAACTGTAGGGGCGCCTGGGTGGCTTAGTCGGTTAAGCGTCCGACTTTCGCTTGGGTCATGATCTCACGGTTCGTGGGTTCGAGCCCCACGTCGGGCTCTGTGCTGACTGCCAGTTCAGAGCCTGGAGCCTGTTTCAGTCTGTGACTCCTTCTCTCTCTGACCCTCCCCTGCTCACGCTGTCTCTCTCTCTCCTAAAAATAAATAAAAACATTAAAAAAAAAAAAAAGAATTGTAAAGGGAGAATGTACGGAAAAGGAGGAAGGGCCTCCCTTCTTGCCTCAGATATTTTGGGGGGGGGAGAAAAGGAAAGGAAGGCAAGCTTCCTGCCCTGTTCTCCCCACCCGGCCACACTGAGGGATCCCCTGAGCCCGTGAGCCATGCTGATAGAAAACATCCACTCTCAAACTTCTAATCCCCATTGTCTTCTGAGCACGGGCCAGTTTCCCTGGGGAGGTGAAGTCCCGGCAGGGGCCGGCTGGCACATTCTGTCCACCTGTCTCCGTCTGCCTCTTCCGACTCAATTCAGCAGACACGCACGGCACGTGCTGGCCGTGACACAGACAGGAAAGAGGAAGACAGTCCCTGCCCATACTGAACTTGGGGGTTAGACAGCTGCTGGGGGGCGAACCTACACAGAACAGCTGGGACACCTCCTTGGGGGGCTTAGAGAATCATGCTGGGATCTCCTCATTGGCTCTATCAATCCGACACCCCGGAAGTCAGAGGAGACGGTGGTGAAGGTCTGAAATCTTGAGTGACTGACGCTCTGTAAGTGAGTACTGATGCCAAGAAACAGCTGTACCCTCTGCAGTGACCACGGATTTTGTAAATGCTGGGTTCTGGGGGAGGGCGGCAGCGTCTCTGCTTGCTACGGGGCATGGATTTAATAACGCAGAGGAAAGGAAACCCTGGTGAGGGGCTCCAGAATGGTAAATGACTTTCTGCTGGGTACAGATGCCCAAGGCCATTCATATTTCCAATTTAGTTTTGGAAAACAGATGTTTCAGTAAATTTTTTCAGGAAAATTTAATCTTATAATTATTTCCAGAAATGCTATGAAAACGTTCTTGAAAGATGAATTATTTTACTTCCTCAAGGTCGGTCGGTCGGTCGGTCACTCAACACTTACTGAACTTTCCCCTAAAAGAAAAATCAACTATTAAGAAAATGGAAACAAAGTTCTCACTTTCCAAGAATTTACAGTGGGGGGGGGGGGGTAGGAAGAGAAATACTTAATAGTGGACAAAGGATTCAAATCACAAAGGATGAAAAATTACAAATTAGAGAATCCTATTAACAACTCTACATGAAAGACGTTCCAGACATGGGCTAAGACTTCAGAATTTAAAGAAGGTGGTGGTAGTTAACTAGACTGAACAATGCTAGTTTAGTTGGTCTCTGAGAAGCAAAGTCTTCAAAGAAAGGTAAGTTTTAAAGTGACCCAAGGGTAGTCATCTGTGAAATTCCCAACAGAGGGTCTGGTCCTACTGCTGGCGGGGGTCAAGTGCCCCTGAAAGTCGGCAGCAACACAGCACCAGAGGGAGGGAGGCGGTCTGGAGCCATGAGACCCATCGGTGTAATTCTAAGTGAGTTAAAACCTCTGGGCCACTCATCACACTTTGAGACAGGGATTATAAAAGCATCCAGCCATATCACAGGGTGTTAAATGGGATATGTAGAGTGCTTGGAAAACCATTAAGGGTTTGCCTGTGAAAATTCAAATTAAAGGCAAAGACGAAGGCTCTGGCAAGAGCGGGCCTGGCACTCTGCCCAAGGAAATGCATGGGAAGAAAGAATATGGACCAAGGAAACAGTGCCTCACGGGAGATGGGGAGGAGGGTGGTTGGGGCACACCCAGGATAAGCTGATGGAGGTCCTGGAGGACCACCAGATGGAAAAATAATCTGGCCCAACACCAAGAAGATAGGGTTCCACAGATATTTAAGGAAAGATGAGGGTATTTTTTTTGATGGGGGGGTTAGGGGTAGAGAGAGGGGGAGACAGAGAATCTGAAGAGGGCTCTGTGCTGACAGCAGAGAGCCCGATGCAGGGCTTGACCTCACGAACCATGAGATCATGGCCTGAGCAGAAGTCGGATGCTTAATTGACAGAGCCACCCAGGCGCCCCAGGAAGGATGAGGGTTTTTTTTTTTTAATGTTTTTATTTATTTCTAAGAGAGAGAGAGGGAGAAACAGCGTGAGCAGGAGAGGGTCAGAGTAAGAGGGAGATACAGAATCTGAAGCAGGCTCCAGGCTCTGAGCTGTCAGCACAGTGCCAACACGGGGCTCGAACCTACGAACTGTGAGATGATGATCCGAGCTGAAGTTGGATGCTTACCAGCTGAGCCACCCAGGTGCCCCAGGATGAGTTTTTAAAGCGATATACAGTACTCCTCAGTATTTACCCAAAGAACAGAAAAACTAATTCAAAGGGATATATGCACTTCTATCTTTATTGCAGCATTAACTACAATAGTCAGAATATGAAAGCAACCCAAGTGTCCATCCATAGATGAATGGATTAAGATGTGGTCTATATATACAATGGAATATTATTCAGCCATAAAAAAAAAAAAAAAAAAGAAATA
>NW_027531522.1:3842108-3856764 GCF_008692635.1 Crocuta crocuta | reverse complement strand
GAAAGAATGACATCCGGCCATTTGCAACAACACGGATGGAGCTGGAGAGTATAATACTAAGAGAAATAAGCCAGTCGGAGAAAGATAAATACCATATGATTTCACTCATATATGGAATTTAAGAAACAAAACAAATGAGCAAAGGGCGGGGGGTGGGGGGGACACAAACCGAAAAACAGACTCTTAACTATAAAGAACAAACAGATCGTTACCGGAGGGGAGGTGGGGGTGTGTATGAAATAGCAAAGGTGATTAAGAGCACACTTATCTTGACCTGCACAGAGTAATGTATGGACGTGCTGGATGACTATATTGTATACCTGAAACAAATATAACATCGTCTGTTAGTTACACTGGAAACAAACAAGTGCGCAGACACTGCACAGAGGTCTGCTATCACCGTTCCTGTGTCTGCAGACACGGATGGGGTCTTTTGGGCTCAAGACCCTTACAGCGGGGAGAAGACCATCCAATCTGTGACTCTCAGAACCGTGGGAAATGACGCTCTGCCTCCGCAGAAGCTGATGCCCCGTGTTTCAAATGCCATCTCTCAACTTAGCCAGTTCACAGCTGTGTGGTCTTTTTCATTTGTTTTGAAAATACAAGTGAATCCAGAGAACAGAGGCAACCACATACCATTCTGATGTATTTCCTTCTAGGCTTTTAGGTTCCAAGTTGTCTGGAGGTGGCTGAGCTCATAACAGAACATAAACCATTCGATGGTCTAACTTTTCTCATTTAAAAATTCTCCAAAATATTTTAATGAGCAGGTGTTCAGTAACTATTGATATGTAACCATGATTACATGGCCAGAAGATATTCTAACGTGTTTGTACCATAATCCGTCTTTTCTTTTTTTCTTTTTAAAATGCTGTTGAACCCCTTCTCGGTAATTCGCTACATCCATGATTTTGTACAGGAACAAAGTTTAGTTCCTGTATCTGGCTAAGGGCTCCATCTCTTACGTGGTGTTGGATCCTTCCACTGGAGACTAACAGAGAACAGACCCCGGCAATTCTGACAATGCTGCCTCACTGCCATCAGTCTCATTAGCATCTTGGGAAAATCAAACAAAGAATCATACCCATCCTTAAAGGCCAAGTTCATAGCTCTGTGAAGCTTTAACGCTGCAACTACTCCAGCCCTCACTTATGTCTTCTCAACTCCAACAGCTCATCTAAATGAAATAATTATACACCCAACAATTGCTTAATGTCAAAAAAATTTTTTTTCTCTTGGATTGGTCCCATCATGCTGCTCAGCATCTATTCAGATCCTTCTGGTGACCACATCCTGTGTCCTTAACCTGGGGCACCAGCCCCTCTCTGACTGGGAGCCCAGCCCCAGGCATGGGCTATGCTGAACTGTGCCTTTCTTTCTTTAAAAAAAATTTTTTTTTTACATTTATTTATTTTGAAAGAGAGAAACAGAGTGCGAGTGGGGGAGAGGCAGAGAGAGAGGGAGACACAGAATCCGAAGCAGGCTCCAATGCTCTGAGCTATCTGCACCGAGCCTAACGCAGGGCTGAAACTCACAAACTGTGGGATCATTACCTGAGCCGAAGTCGGACAGACGCTTAACCAAATGAGCCACCCAGGTGCCCCTGAACTGTGCCTTTCTTAAGAGATAAGATTTTTCTGTTGCATGACCCAATATGGACCAGCGAAAGTCAGGTCCCAAGGCTTCGTTTCAAACCATTAAGGGAAGAGACATTTTCCCACTGGACCCAATGACGGAAGATGTAGAGCTGGGGTGCTGAGGCCATCCTGCTGCCACAGAATGAAGCCAGAGCAAGCACAAAGTGGAGTTAGAGAACTAGATAGAACGAGGTGGTAGTAAACTTATCTGTGAGTCTCTAGCCTGGACGACATCTGAATTTTTGTAGACAAGGCTAAGTTCCCTACATGATTAAGCCGGCCTCACACCTCAGTTATTTCTGTCACTCACAAAATCAACTTAAACGATAAGGTCCTGAATTTCTTGATTAGATTTTAAACTCCCTGTGCTTGATTAAGGGTCCATTGGTTTCCAGCTGTACCAGGCGCAGTGTTCAATGATTAGTGTACACCTTGGGCCCAGGGCCATGGTTTCCTTTGCTCTGTATCCACCTCTCTTAAGCATCACAGCCTGTTGGCAGAGACAATACTGTTGACAAAACACTGCTCTCTGCCCTCTGCGTATCCCTCCAACGGCCACATGGAGGGCTGGAATTCATCCCAAATCACTCAGGGAAATGAGCGGTTTTTAGGAACAAAGCACCAGTCTTCTGTCAATACCTCCAAGTTTCAAGAGACTCCATGTTTGCCTTTTCAAAGAACTTCCTACATTTTATTTTAAACTTTTGTGGGTCTAGAACAATATTTCTCCAAGAGCAACTTCAGATTTTTCTCTTCATCTGAAGGACCGTCAAAAGGATGCCTTTCATCGCCACCCTCCAAAACAGAAGGCGGGACTTGAGTCATTGAAAGAAAGACCATTTTGGGGTGCCTGGGTGGCTCGGTCGAGTAAGCATCTGACTCTTCATCTCGGCTCAGGTCGTCATCTCACAGTTCCTGAGTTCAAGCCCCACGACGGTCTCTGCACTGACAGCTCAGAGCCTTCTGGGGATTCTTTACTGGGCCCGCCCCCTGCCTCAATTGCTCTCTCTCAAAATAAATAAATAAATATTTTTTGAAAAGAAGGGCTATTTTGACCAAAAATAAAAAACAAAAAGACACTCCAAAAAACAAACATAAAATGAATTTAGATTCCACAGTGGTCAATCTTAAGGGTCTTCATTCTTTATCTTTTTTAAATTGGGATATAAACACTTAACCTGAGATCTACCTTCAACACAGTTTTAAATGTACAATACGGTACTGTTAATACAGGCACAACGCTGGGGCGCCCGGGTGGCTCAGTTGGTTAAGGGCCGGCTCAGGTCATGATCTCACACTCTGTGAGTTCAAGCCCCGCGTCAGGCTCTGTGCTGACAGCTCAGGGCCTGGAGCCTGCTTTGGATTCTGTGTCTCCCTCTCTCTCTGCCCTTACCACCCCCCCCCCAAAAATAAATAAACATTGAAAAAAAGGAATAAACAAAGGCACAATGCTGCACAGTGGGTCTCTAGAATTTAATAATCCTTGTTCCTGTTCTAAATATAAAAGTGTGTTCTAAAAGAACATGTCCAGCAAAGAAAACAAAGACCTGATGACAGCCCGAATTGGGGGAAGGTGTTCTTGACCACACATAACTCTTCGAAGGCAGGCAGTGTAACTGGCCTGTCCACCTGAAAAGCTTAAAGCCCAGGCAGGGGACGAGAAAGAGTAAACGGAAATACTGTCAGTAACACGCTAACTTTTAAAATGGGTGAGATCGTGTGAATTCCAGATCCAGTATGGACTCACAAACAGGACATACTGACTTTTGGGGGCTACAATGCAAGTGAGGTCACCACTACAGACATACGTGGCACCACAAGTACAGACAGGAAAAGGAAAGCATCCTTTTTTCTAAGGAATCAGCTATGAATAAAATGCAAAAAGGCTTGGCCCACCACAGAGGCAAACAGCCTTCCATACTCTTGTTGATCTTTTCAAAATTAGACTTTCAAGGGTTTGTTCTACTTTCTGTGGCGGCAAAATGTCATGCCACAGTAGGAATCATGTTAGAAAAATGCTGCTAATTAGAAAATGTAACGGTTATTTCTAAAAAGCGATTCACAACTCGTGACACAAGTTGCAAAAGAAGAGATTTATCCCTGGAAAGAATGCCAACACGTTGCAACAGAATACCATCTTCAACACTTCAACATGCACTGGTGGAGAATTGGACCGCGGTGCCTTCGTGTTTCAGATACATACAGGAATCCGAGACCTTGCATACAATACACGTTACACTGACACAGACGCAATAAAAAGAAAGGCAGGAAGAAGAATGGATTTAAATGACTAAAAGGTCAAAACAAAGTGAGACAGTGGAAAATAATTCAAATTCAAAAACCACAACTAGAAGAAATTCCGTACCTGTTCTAAAGAAACCTTAAATGAGAAGCTTCTTTGATTTTTACCAAATCTCCTCTATCTCATCAATGCACTGGGATTCTAGAGTTGATATACAGCAAAAGATCCCATAGGAATGAGAAGGAGGGCAGTTCTCCTTTTTGATTAATGCTAAGCCCGCTCTCCTAACCCCTGTAAATGTCCCAGGCATTTTGCATATATAATCTCATCAAGTCTGCTGCAGAGTCCATTTGGTATGAACGTTGACATCCATTTTGAAGAAGAGAAAACGGAGTTCAGAAAAACTGCATCACCCCCACCAGATTCTATTTAATCCTACAACAAAACCCATAGCTTTTCCTGTCCTCTGGCCAGGAGCTCCATAATGCCCTTAAGCAGATTTCCAGGCTCCTACAAACTCTGGACTTTGCTCGAACCTGAGTCCAAGAGACATGGCATTGCCCCGCTGGCTCTACGAGCTACCCGGTCCTGTGGTCTCGCCTGTGAGGAGGTTGGACTGGATGGATCCTGGCTCCTGGTTCTAACAGTTGAATCTGACTTGAAAACTATAGCTCGAATCGGGCTTTGGGGATGGTCTGTTCCTAATCCTAAGCATCTACTGCCCAACACACTCATGACCCATATTACAAAACCATTGAATTACCGTGGGGACTACCTGGACACAGCCATAAAGAACAATTCTACTAGCGATCTCCTTCAGGGGCTGTTTTCAGGGTGGTAAGGCTATGGTAGCCAGAGTTTGGTTATCTTTAGTGTGGCCTAAATGTCACAACTCTTGTGAAGCTTTCCCTACCCGCCCACACATCCCCACCCCCAGCAGAACTCTGTCCCTCCCAGCTACAAAGTACCACACAGCACACAAGCTTTGATGCTTGTTTCCATGACTTTCTGCCTTGCTGGGCATGTGTTCTTTGAGACATGACACCATCTTACACCCCTAGAGCCCCAGGACTTACTCCTCGCCACAATGTTGGGCGCACGATCGGCGTTCAACACGCTTATTGGAATACTGAGTTTTCTTTCTTTTGAAAGGCAAGTAGGAAGGCAGACGAGAAAAGAATCTAGATCTGTGTATTTTAGGACTCATAGGATCCCACGAAACACATACAAAATACATGCCTGCCTCATTTTGCATAAAGGACGTGCTGGTGAAAGATGAGGAGAATTAGTAAAGGACTCATCTGGCTCATAGTCTCTAAGAATCTTAATCTCAAATGAGGCAAGGGCAGGGAGGGAGAAAGAGAGAGAGAGAGAGAGAGAGAGAGAGAGAGAGAGAGAGAGAATCCCAAGCAGGCTCTGCACGGAGAACATGAAGTTGGACGCAGGGCTCAAACCCACAAACCGTGAGATCATGACCTGAGCAGAAGTCAGACGCTTACCTGACTGAGCCTCCCAGCACCCCTGCAGGATGTTTTTAAAGTAAAAAAAAAATGTGTCAGGGAACCTGAACACCATCTCAGTTCATCTACGTTGCTCAAGACTTGAGTGGTTTTTAACTTAGACCTTTTTTTTTTTAATCCTTATACTTGCAAACCACAACACTGACAAAATCATTTAGCTGCAAGCAACTGAAATTAATCAGATGGAGTTTTCCTGTGGTAGTTATCCTTCAACTTCATCTTGTTTCTGTTTTGTTTTGTTTTTTAAAGTAGGTCCCATGCCCAACGTGGGTGCTTGAACCCCCGACCCCGAGATCAAGAGTCACCTGCTCTACCATCTGAGCCAGCCAGGTGCCCCTCATCTTATATTTAATTGAGACTTGAGTATATTAGGCTATACTGATCTGTATGAATTCTTTTAATATGTCAAACAAAGACAGGAAGTGTCACATGTCCTGAAATCAGGCCACACTGCCCCATCCCCGAGGTGGGGCCAGTCAAGAAGGATTCAAGGAGGAGGCCATTTTAAACTGAGTTCTAAAGGAAAGAGGGAGCCGACTATGGGGACCTTGTTTCCTCAGAATGCAAGGGCAAGACTGAGAACACAGAGAAAGAAGCAGAGGGCAGCAAAGGGATTCCCTGCCAGGCACCGAAATCCTACCTGCAGGCTGATGATGTCACCATCGGACAGAAGCTCTAGGCTAATAGAGAGCCCTCAAGCCCTTCTGTCCTTCCCTCTCTCAGCTGCTCCCTTCGGGCTCGCTAGAAGCCACCCACTGTCCCTCATTCTGCAGACTTTCACACCCTCTTCGAGCTGCGAGTTTAAGTGTATGTGTGTGCGCACACCTTTAAATTAAACCCTAAGAGGGGGGTCTGGGTGGTTCAGTCACTTAAGTGTCTCAGGTCAGGATCTCACAGCTCAGAGCTTGGAGCCTGCTTCTGATTCTGGGTCTCCCTCTCTCTCTGCCCCTCTCTGCTTGTGCTCTGTCTCTCTCTGTCTCTCAAAAATAATAAACATTAAAAAAAAGTTTTTAATTAGTTTATTACACCCTAAGCTCCTCAAGGGCAAGAACCTTGCTTTTTGCTGATGTTCTTGTCCTTCCCCAATAACTGGTACATGTAGCAGGTACCCAACAAATGCTGTCTGAATGACTCAATCAATGAACCTATTATTTTCCACATTTTGGAGCACGGAGTTACAGATACTGGACACAGATTCTGGGGGCGGAGGACAGAAGAGAAGAGGCCGGAAATGAGAAATCCACTCATTGGAGGAAAAACATAGGCAACCACTGGAAGAAATTAGGAAAGAGAACGGGATGTGGAAAGAATCCTAGGAAATTCAGAAGCTGAGATGGATCTCTTAATTGGGGAGAATAAAAAACTCCTTAACCAGCAGAATGGGCGGCCATGCCAGTTTCCTACTCTGGAAAGCTGGGGGCAAGATAACAAGAGAACAACTCAAATAAGTACCCGCCACTCACCGCAGGAAGCAGAAAGGAAGGGGCTCTCTGGCTAGTCTCCACTTTCAACACCCAGTTTCGCACACTCCCGCTTTACTACCCTCTGCCCTTTGCTATCCCACTACAATTTCATTTTCAAAAACAGAGTAAAATCATTTAGTCGAGGCATTTGCATTTTCCTATCAGACTGCATTTTTCCATCGCTCTTACCTCCTACCTTCCTACGCTCTAAAATCCTTTCCTTCTCGCCTTTCCTGAGTACAATTCAAAGAACCAAGTGCCTTTTGTAAGGTCAAAAGAGTTTTCTCCTCTGGTTGGGGTCCAACATTTCAGTGATATTCTGCCAAATTCTGGGGAGGATTTCCAAAAGGCTCTACTGTGAGGTGACCAAAAGGCAACCGGGATTTGATATTTGCGAGCAGGCTAGTAGTTGTGAATAAAAACGTTTTGCATGTAATTAAGGATTCTTGTGTCTGATGTTCAACTTTGTCCTTTCACGGGCAGGGACACATCACTGTTCATGTGCAGGAAGTACCCTCCTAAGTTAGATTAAAAGCTCATTTGAGAGCCGCCTGGGTGCCTTAGCCGGTTGAGTGCCGACTTCAGCTCAGGTCATGATCTCGTGGTCCTGGAGTTCGAGCCCTGTGTCGGGCTCTGTGTTGACAGCTTGGAGCCTGGAGCCTGCTTCGGAATCTGTGTCTCCCTCTCTCTCTCTGTCCCTCCCCTGCTCATGCTGTCTCTCTCAAAAAAATAAACATTAAAATTTTTTTAAAAAGCTCATTTCTTTTTTTTTTATTTTTTTTTTTAATGTTTTATTTATTTCTAGGAGAGAGAGAGAGAGACAGTGTGAGCAGGGGAGGGTCAGAGAGAGAGAGTCAGAGACTAAAACAGGCTCCAGGCTCTGAGCTGGCAGTCAGCACAGAGCCCGACGCGGGGCTCGAACCCACGAACCGCGAGATCATGACCTAAGCGAAAGTCGGACACTTAACCGACTAAGCCACCCAGGCGCCCCTAAAAAGCTCATTTCACAAGACGTGAAGTCATGTAAAAGGAACCTTTAGGCTGATGACCACTCAAGTGGCTTAGACAAGCACACGCCTGAACCAGGAAATGGACAGAGCACACTAACAGAGCGTATGTGGACACAGGGAGGTCGGGAAATGGCGAGAAGCCCATGGGGGGAACGTCTCAATACAAACTGTCCCCATAAGATCTGACCACCCGGCCAAAATGGGAATCTGTAAGCCCGGACTTAGATGGAGGCACATGTTTAGGTGGGTCTGGGACACGCAATGCAGCCCACGTGCGGGTCTGCAAAGTCCAGGATGTGCCGGCCCAGGATGAGGAGAAAGAAGAGACGGTGGGTAAACCCCCAAATTCTGGGACCAGCCTGGAATTAGTTTGTATATTCTCCTAATCCCACCGACAATGGGGTGACTACTGGTAGGTCAACTCTTTGACCTTCATGGTCCATTGAGAGAATCCTGGCAGTTCTGGTTGGATTTAAATCCTTGGCTTTCCACTTAACTAGCTTGTGATCTCAAAGGGCGTATTTCTGGGCTATGTTCTTTTCAAAAAAGAAAAAAATAAAGCTCTGTTTCTTGTGACGGCTGTAACACAATACTAGGTGTTGAATCTAGATTTGCTGAATTAGTATTAAAGGAATATTTAATTGAAACGTAGGCAAAGAACTAGCGTACAGTTTGTGCTTAATAAATGTTCATTTGAACCTCCTCTTCCCCTCTAACCATGAAGTGTAATTTCCATGTGGTTTTCTGTTTGGCCTTTATAAAATGTATCAGATGAACAAGGTCATTTTTTTCCCTGATTATAAAATCATACATGTCTATTGTTGAAAGTGAACACATTGCATATTAGATTTGCAAACTGAGAAATGTACTGGGATGTCAACACCGTATTGCATTAAAGGTTTGCAGTTTATATCAGAATACTAAAAAAAAAAAAAATGCAAAGAGTCAAGAAATCCCTCACTCCATCGTCCAGGGATATTACGATGTCTTTTTTTTAATTTTTTTTAAACGTTTATTTATTATTGAGACAGAAAACACAGCATGAGTGGAGGAGGGGCAGAGAGAGACAGAGACACAGAATCCGAAGCAGGCTCCAGGCTCTGAGCAGTCAATGCCAAGCCCCACACAGGGCTCCAACCCCCAAACCATGAGATCATGACCTGAGCCGAAGTCGGAAGCTTCACCGACTGAGCCATCCAGGCACCCCTACTATGTTTGGATATATTCCTCCAGACTTTTTTCCATGCAATGCTTTAGAAACGTATCTTTTTACAAAAATGGCCAACATTAGTATATATGTATGTATGTATAGCCGTACCAAAATTTAACTACCCTCTTACTGTAATGCATTTCTGATTTTCCCCTTATTTCTGGCCATTATAAGCAAATCTGCATGATCCACATCACAGTGCATACATACATTTTGTGAAAGATGTTTCTAGCTAGCTAAGTCATGATAAACTCCTCGAAGTAGAATTACTGAGTCAGAGGTATGTATATCTATTGTCCAAAGAGACTTTATTATATTCTCATTGGCAATGTGTAAGTACAGTTTTAATTTACACTAATTACTACTGCGGTTGAACATTTTCATATCTGTGGCTATTTACATTTCTTTATCTGTGGTTTTGCCTGTTCATGTTGTTTTACCCATCTCCTACTCAAGTTTTCCCTCTTCATCATACGCATACAGAACAGTATGTTTTTATGGTTGCCAATTTTCCACCACTCTTTCTTTTGATTTTGGTTATGGTAAGCGTTGATGATAAGAAGTTTCCATTTTCATGTGGTTACATCTATCAGCCTTTCCCTTTGTTTTCAGTTTGCAGTCCACATGCTTTTAAACAAAAATTCTACAATTCTGAAATGTTTTACTTCCTACTGTCTTAAAACTAATGTTTTAAAGATATAACACAAAAGAAACCCCTTTATGATATTAATACACATTACTATCCCAGAGCCACAGTATTTTCATTTGTAAACTAAGAATGTATTTGTATGTAGGTAGCACATTTCATGAAAGGTTTAGGGCTTACAGGCACCTGTCTGGCTCAGTCAGTAGAACACGTGACTCTTGATCTTGGGGCTGAGTTCGACCCCACGTTGGGTGTAGAGATTACCTAAAGGGAAAAAATCTTGGGACATCTGGGTGACTCAGTCGGTTGACTGTCCAACTCTCAATTTCGGCCCAGGTCATGATCCCAGGATCAAAGGACTGAGCCCCACGTCAGGCTCCACACTGAGCGTGGGGCCTTCTGAGCATTCTTTTTCTCTCCCCTTCTGTTCCCTCCCCAACTGGTGGTCTCTCTCTAAAATAAATAATAATAATAATTAAAAAATAATAAATCCTTAGGTGCCTGCATGGCTCAGTCAGTTAAGCATCCAATCCTTGATCTCAGCTCAGGTCTTTTTTTTTTTTTTTTTTTTAATTTTTTTTTTAATTTTTTTTTTATGTTTTTATTTATTTCTAGGAGAGAGAGAGAGAGAGAGAGACAGCGTGAGCAGGGGAGGGTCAGAGAGAGAGGGGGTCATAGACTGAAACAGGCTCCAGGCTCTGAGCTGGCAGTCAGCACAGTCTCAGCTCAGGTCTTAATCTCAGGGCCAAGCTCCACATTGCACTCCATGCTGGGCATGGAGCCTATTTTTGAAAAACATATAAATAATTTTTAAAAGTCTTTTAATAATTGAATAAAGAAAAATTAAAACAATAAAGGTCGGGGCCTACATAAGAATACTAAAAGCACAAAACTAAATATTAGACATCACTGTTCTTTTGTTCCCCATTTCATGAAGTTTTATTTTTGTTCATACTACACAGACATGGAGTTCTTGGTAAAAAAAGAAAAAAACTCAAAGAGAAAAATTAGGAAAAAATATAAAATCATTACTGTAACACCAATAACTAAGAGGACCACCATTAATAGTTTAAACACTTTTATATACACATTTTATGTATAATTTCAATGCATCCATATGTACATATGCATACATATATACATGTATACACTTTTACATTAACAACTGGCTCTGTGTCTGTCTCATCACTTCACTTTTTTCTCCCTCAAACTTCCTGCCACTCTGAAACTTCTCAGCCAACGTTGACAGCTTGGGTGGTAGTTATGAAGATAAATGCAACACAGAGAAAATGCTTTGTGCTTTTAAAATATGTAATCCTATTACATATGCCTATCTGAACCTTCCTTTCCCTGAACTACATCATAGAGTTTAGTCAACTGGTCTAAATTTTAATAGCTACTTAACATTCCAGACTATGAACGTGCTACAGTGTTTTTGGCCATTCAACTACTGAAGGTCATTCATTTCGTTTCCCATGTTTTGATGCTATTCAATATGCTTCCAGGAGTGCGCATTATAGGTATGCCTATAACCTTCCTAACCAGTGCTTCTATTTCTAGGAGACAGATGATCAGGAGTGGGGCTATGGCATCAAAGGCTGTATATATTTTTAACTGATAGATATTCCCAGATGGCTCTCCAGAAAGGCTATAAACATATTAAGACCCTCTACAATGTTAGAGGTGGGTTTCTAATAAACTTGACCAAGTAAAGGTTGACTTATCATCTACATCTTCAGAAGAAAATCAAATACCCACTGAACACATTTTAATTATTCTCCTAAAATTCCACTGGTAATGATTTGTGCCTTTATTACCCTCATTGCTTCCCCATAATGCTTTTATCTATGAATACTACAGGGGAAAAAAAAACACAGAAAAATAGATTATATCATTTTTTTCCACCATGAATTCAAAATAGACATTTGAATAATGTTGAGACTATGACTTTAAAATATATGCGCTCCTTCCTAATTATCAACCATGGTTTTTATGTTGGCCATTTAAACGAAAGAGGAGGGGGTGGGGAGAGGAAACGACATATATACAAAAGTCAGAAGGAAAAAACAGGACCTTTCAAGGCCTTCTTTTCCCAATTTACCAAAGAACAGCAGCAGGAAGGCATTTGAAATTAGCAAGACTGTTTTGAAAATGTCTCAATCTGGAGCGCCTGGGTGGCTCAGTCAGTTAAGCAACCGACTTTGGCTCAGGTCAAGGTTCCTGGTTCTTGCGTTCAAGCCCCCTGTCCGGCTCTGTGCTAACAGCTCAGAGCCTGGAACCTGTCCGGATTCTGTGACTCCCTCTCTCTCTCTGCCCCTCCCCCGCTCACACTCTGTCTCTGTCTCTGAAAAATAAAAAAACATTAAGAAAAAAAATTTTTTTAAGTATCAATCCAAAAAGATACAATCAAATACTTGCAGAACACCAGCGAACAGCTCTAAAATTCCACTCAGAATACTAGCTCCAAGCCCGAAGGCAAGCATAGCCATTCTGTCAACATCTTGCAGGTGGCTTCTGTCAAACAGACCCCTCCTGTGGGTCATCCTCTGTCCCTAAGCTCTCCCCGTACTGTGTCTGGGCACCTCCTCCTCTGCAGACCCTATATGAAAAGCGCCTTTTCAAGCAGCCACCTGCACTTGGTAAACCCTCCCCCTAGGCTTCCCAATGACACATTTGTAAATGGCTGTAATAGTCCTGTGCTAACAACAGTAATGAGCCAGCAGAGCATCAGAATAACCCATGTTCACACCTCTGCACTGAAGCCATTCTGTGAACCATGAATAAAAAGGGAAGGTGAATCCATTCACAACTTCAGTTAGTCAAACTTACTTTTAAGGAAAATACCAAATACAATGAAAAAAAACCCCTCATGTTTCTAACCCATAGGCTATTCTCTGTGAAAATAACAATATATTGACTGGCACCAACACCTTTCATCAGATTAAAATACTTCATTTTACCATGTTAAGACTGGATACTAATAGTTTCATATGATGCTTAAAAGAGCAAGAGTTTGATCAAGTAGCAAGGAAATTAAACTAACTAGTGTTCAATTACATCCCATTAAATAGCCTTAATTTAGTTTCTCATACAGGAAACAAAAGTAACCAGCAAACTTTGATGTATGTATTCAAATACAGCACACTACTCTTGAAATACTGCACGATTATTTCATGGAATACCAAATTACAATTATGGTAGCAAATACCTTAAGCCGCCACTACGAACTCGTTAGCTTTAAATGTGCTGGCTTTCATCCAAAAGTTAACAGTGAGAAAGTCACATCAATGTGGTCTTAATCATTCTTCAACAAACAAAGGATCATTTATAAAACGAATGGTCATAAAAACAATTAACACCTAACAAATGAAATCTCTCCAGTTAATATTCCATGGACACATGTTTTCACACACCAGAACATTAATGTGGGAGGTGATAAAACTGAAATTCTCTTGGAAAGTGAATCCTTGGCTTGTGTTTCTTAACTAGAAAAGGTGTTTTTTCAGACCACTTTCCCCACAGACTAGTACCTGTAAAAAGATCATTTGGGGGGAAAAAAACCCTCTGAATACCGGTATTTAAACCCCTTCAAAATATTTTACAAGTAGGTCACGGATTCCTGAGTGATACAACTCTTAGCCATGAAAAATCCTCAAGTTTTCGGTGGACTTATAAGTAATGTTTTTAAATTGGTCTTTAAAATTAAAGGTTATTTGGGGTCCTGAAACTTAAACTCATGACAATTTTAAAAGATTCTCCAAAAGTTTCTCAGTTGGTGTTGTCTTAAACTGTCACTAACTAAAAGACAACAGGTGGATTTCAAAGCAAAACTAGGGCCTTTGCTGGCTAATTAACAAAATGCTTTTCTTCTTTCATTATGCTGGTTGAACTAGATGCTTCCGGATCATATTTCAATATGGTTGAAAGTGAAAGTCCCTTGTTGCCTGACAAATTAGGCAGGTTCCAACTCAGAATACATTTTCTCTAAAATTCAATGTTATAAACAGAAGTTGGTTTTCTAAGCTAGTCCACAAAATTCTATAATACCCACATGTAAATGATATATTATAGGTGTTTCAATGCAGAGAATAATCTCCTTGGCAATCCTCATCTATTATCAATACTAGACATTAAACAAAAACAAAGGGCGCCTGGGTGGCTCAGCTGGTTGAGTGTCCGACTCTTGATTTGGGCTCAGGTCATGATCTCACAGTTTGTGGGTTCCAGCCTGGCATTGCACTCTGCACTGATAGTATTTGGGATTCTCTCCCTCTCTCTGCTCCTCCCTCTCTCTCAAAACAAATAAGTAAATAACCTAAAAAATAAAAATAAAATAAAAGTCAAAAGATTCTGCCCAAAACAAACAACAACAAACAAAACCCAGTAATGGAAATTATATGAAATATTTACTTCTCTTGAAGCCTGGTGCTTGAGGCAAAACACAGTTTGGGCTGTTTTTGTTAAAACAAACAAATGAAATAACCTAATGGCAAACTTTGGGAATATATATTCCTGTCTGGCTTCTGTGAATTCTATTATCTACTTAGTATGCTTTTTTTCTTAATAAAACACTCCTGGTTTCAATAGCCATTCTTCTGCTGCTAGGTGATAATGCACTGTTATTATATAGAAAATTATCAGTGTACATTTGTTTAGGGAAAGCATGTATAACTAAAGAGAAAGACCACTTAACATCTCCATGGAGCTTTCAAGAGCTCTGGAGCCTAAGGACACTCTATTAAAGCCTCATTTTACTTCAAAACATATTGTTCCAAAATTCTTTGTTAAGTGTCACAAGTGCTAACTCTGTTTTTTTCAACTATCACCAGGGTAGATATTTTGATGTACAAAAGAGAAAGCATAAAAAGGAAAACAGGAGAGGTTGAAGATAAAAAAAAAGATGGAAGGAAAGAGTCCTATGCATAACC
>NW_027531522.1:3823557-3842060 GCF_008692635.1 Crocuta crocuta | reverse complement strand
CACACCCATCTGAACTGGGAAAAGGGGCAGGAGGAAGGACAGGTTTGGCAACAGAACTGTCCCCTCCTGGGTTCAGAGCAGGGCTTGTGGTGGAAAAGAGACCAAAAAGTCTTGCCTAGGGATGGTATCATAATTCCAACCTCTGATTAAAAAGAAAAAAAAGGGCGCCTGGGTGGCTCAGTGGGTTAAGCGTCCGACTTCAGCTCAGGTCATGATCTCACGGTTTGTGAGTTCGAGTCCTGCTTCGCGCTCTGTGCTGGCAGCTCAGAGCCTGGAGCCTACTTTGCATTCTGTGTCTCCCTCTCTCTCTCTCTCTGCCCCACCCCCGCTCATGCTCTGTCTGGGTCTCTCTTAAAAATAAATGAACATTAAAAAAAGAAAAAGAAAAAAGAAAAAAAAAAAACCAGCAGAGCAGTTGATTTGCTTCTGACGTAAGTGTGACACCAGAATGGATGGCACTATCATCCTGGCTGCAGTGAGCCCAAGCCTCCTGAAATAAACGGACTTGGGGGGAAGAGAAAGCAGAGAGGAAGCATCAGACCAGCGCCACCACACTGGGCATCCAGCAGCAATGACCCTTCCGGGACCCAACCAGACCCAGTGGTGAATACCAGTGTTTCCGGTAATTTCTTATAGAAGAATCAGGGAAAACATTTTATATATACCTATGTATGTGTACAGAATACATATAGGGATTTATACATATACACGAAATAAAAATATATTCATCTCGGGGTGCCTGGCTGGCTCAAGTCGGTACAGCGTGTGACTCTCGATCTCAGGGTTGTGAGTTCGAGCCCCACATTGGGTGTAGAGATTACTTAAAACAACAAAGCCTTTAAAAACATATTTTCACCTAAAATACTGTGAAAATGGTGAATTTGATACTATTTATTTAACGTCCTTGGCAATAAACAATTCACAGAAAGAAATTTGAAAGAAAATGCAAAGAAAGAAGGGAAGAAAGATCTAATGAACCTTAACTACTGTAGGTCTCCTCTGAATGGAGACAACACATTGAGTAGCTTTTACTAAGCTGATGAATGTTGAAAACATCTTTCATTTTCACCCCCACCAGATCAGGGATGAGGGCACGTGGCTGGTAGGCAGCCTGACTGTGGGCACAGAGGGAGGCACCACAGGAAACGAGATTGCCCTGGCCCGTCAGGGCTTGAAGGCTGTGGGAATACTTACAGTGACGTGAGTGGTTACACAGGGTGCCCCAGAGGTAAGGGGCCAGTACAGGCCTTCTAGGGGAAATATCATTGCAGTTGAGACTTTGAAAAAGGTTACTGAGAAGAGACAGTTCTCAGTTTTAATTGTCTTAATGTCCAGTTCGTTAGAATCTATATATCTACACATACACACATACATACACATACACACACACAAAACAGGCAGTCTAGGAAATTTCCTCCAAGAATATTTTTCTAGCTAAATGTAAAGAAGCTGTTGTTCGTTTGTGAAGCAGGCAGGCCTGTTACCATTAAATACAAAAATGTTTGGACAACTACCCACTAGGGAGAATAAATTATCAAAATAACTAATAACATGTTAATGCGAAATAATTTCTTTTGGCAACCAAAATTTCAGTGAAAGTCAAAATTATTATAAAAAATATACAACTATGGGGTGCCTGGGTGGCTCAGTCGGCTAAGTGTCTGACTTCAGCTCAGGTCATGATCTCATGATTCATGGGTTCAAGCCCCACATGAGGCTCTGTGCTGACAGCTCAGAGCCTGGTGCCTGCTTCAGATTCTGTGTCTCCCTCTCTCTCTGCCCCTCCTCCACTGGCGCTCTATTTCTGTCTCTCTCAAAAATAAACACTAAAATTTTTTTAAAAAAATACACAGCTATGTTTAGCATATAGTCTCTAACAACAAAAATCAACTAAAAGCAAAGGTTCTTTCTCCAAAAAGACTTCTTGTCATTCTTTTTCTCTTAAGGCTAAAGACTAATCAATGACATGTAGCAATTGTTCAAAACGAAAAAGGAATCTAGCCATCTAACACCTTGCATCTCATTACACCATGAATAATACATCAGCATGAGCGCGGAGACGAAGCTCCCGCTACCTGTCCCAAAGGCTCCTCAGGGCGTGAAGGGGCTGAAAACAAACTCCAACATAGTGAATCTATCTGAACAGTACATCTGTTTACACCTCCACACTGCTTTCAGCGAATTAGAAAAATGGACAAAGAGATTCCTTATCCATGGTGCTTTCACCTTAAGAACACATTCGCGTCAGTTTCATACGCATGCACATTTCACACTAATACAAATGTTTGAAAATACCAGGCACATCCGTGAGAGGTGCACCTGAGATGTTTTGGGGACAAATCCAGCGAAGCATGTGGGAATTGGGGAGGGGCCAGGGAAAACAGAAGTGAACACTTGTCCAGAGGAGATGGGTGCAGGGATAAATCTCAGAAGGACAGATTAAGAACAGGCAGGAAGTTGGGGCGCCTGGGGGGCTCAGTCGGTTAAGCTTCCGGCTTCAGCTCAGGTCATGATCTCATGGTTCGTGGGTTCAAGCCCCGCATCGAGTTCTGTGCTGGCAGCTCAGAGCCTGGAGCCTGTTTCAGATTCTGTCTCTCCCTCTGTCTCTGCCCCTCCCCCGCTCATGTTCTGTCTCTGTCTCTCAAAAATAAACTATTAAAAAAATTTAAAAAAAAAAAAAAAAAAGAAGGGGCAGGAAGCAAGGCAGCGGCCTGCACAGGACAGACAGAGAGATAAAGACCAACTGATACTATAGAAAGAGAAACAGAAGGAAGCGTCTGATAACTTAATCATGAGTCATGCCAACCTTGAATTAGAACGTCTCCTCAAAATGCTGTCAACTCCAGACACCAAATACTCAGACTTCAACAACCTAAAAGCGTGGGCTGGCAGGTCACTAGGTTTATTAATCAAGGGGCAGCAAGAACGATTAGGATGTCCCACCCCATAATATAACAGTTTGGCAGAAGAATGCTTTCGAACTAAAGGCATCTGAGTTCCGGAAATCCCGTATCTGCCCAAAAGCAGAAGTCAATTGTCCTAAACTTGCCCCCAGAGCAACTCGGACCTTCTCTCCTCGGAGGGAAGTCGACACTGCCCCCAAACAGACATTGTCATAAGATATCACATCTCCCACTGATTCTCTTAAGGGCCTGCTGATCTTTCCAAAATGTCATGTGCCTTTCCAAAAGTACCCTCTCCCCCTCCCCTTTCCTCCACCAAATGAGGTATGCGGACCCCAAATCCTAACCATTCCTTTGTTACTTATCACTGGGTTCACACACCTGTCTCATAACTGTGGCTGTAACTGTTAACTGTAACCCGCATGTTAATAAGCTTGTGTTTGTTTTTCTCTTGTTAATCTGGCTTTCATCAGTCTAATTTACAGGGCCCTAGCAACGAACCCAGGATGGGTAAAGGAAAAGAAAAGTTCCGTTTTTCTTCCCCTGCGGCAGCATTGTGAAAGGTCTGCAAGAAAATGAGTGAGTTCCTAAGCAGTCTTGGGGTTCAGGACAGCCTCATTTTCAGAGGCAGAAACCAAGATCCAGAGACCTCATTCCTGCAGCCTCGCCCCCTGCCTCCCCCATGCAGGGCCGCCTTGTGGACCCCCGACGCCCCTGAACACACCTGGGTACTATGACTTGTGTGATTGACTTGCCTCTGGCCTGAAGGCCCCAAGGGTCCCCTGAGCCCCCAGGGACGGTGTGGGTTCCTTCCCTGAGGCTGCCAAACAGTCCATTACACGGGACCATGATGTTTATGTGGGTGAACCTCCCGCTAAACTCGATTCCTTACAGGCAGGAACTGGGTTTTATTCCTTTTTGTTTGTTCAGAACTTAATGCAGGAAAATGTGATCAGCGTGTACTATTTAATTAAAATAACCACCGCAGTCAAAGGCAGATCCTGAACTAGATGCACATGCCCTAGCTAGGCTCCGACANAGTGAAAGTCGGATGCTTAACCGACTAAGCCACCCAGGCGCCCCCGACAGATCTTGTTTCAAGCCAAGATGGTAAACAACATGCAGAAAGGAAATTTCAAAAGGTACAAAAAGCATTCTAACAGCATTTTAACATGGACCGGACATAACTCCAACACAAGCGAAACCGCCTTTTCTGTTACTGTAGCACCTCACAGCCTGCCCATCTGACAAAAGGGGGGGGGTGTCCCACTATTCATCTAACTACGGTCCGTTGTGTAAGAGGGAGCCAGCACTGCTCCAAACCCAGCCAATAACAAACCAGACCCTTAAGCAGGATGATTGGCAGTCATGTAATTTTAGCCCACAGAGAGAACAATAACAGATACTATTTTTATTCGTACCGGTATTTAATCCTTTTTTCCTCAGTAATGTACTGGATGGCACTAATTTCTATGGGTTAATTATATATTCCCTCAAACAGAATAGGGTTTTCTTTAGCTTTGTTTTATCCAATTCACGGGGTCCTCCCAGAGGAATATTACAGCCAAATGAAAAGTCATTTCACCAACTGAAAGACCAACTTATTTTCCGCAGGAATGCGCTGTGCAAGCGAGGCCTCGTTACCCCCACCTTCCTGGCTATATATGTAACCTTCGCTTTTCAGCTGCCATCTCATATGGTGTCACATCTAGCCGGTGGTGCTGGCCACGAAATATGTAAACCACAGGGACACAGACTTCCACTTTCCTTAATTTCTTAGACTTAATGCAGCTAGTACACCCTGGACACGGACTTGCACGTGGCCGGTATTTACAAGACATTAACTAGCCTTCACCTCTGTATCAACACTACTTGCAAACAATCCCTTTCGTCTTCAGTCACTTTCTTTGGGTGAATCCTGCCTTCAAAAGCACTGTTTCCACGCCTATCAAACACCTCTACTCCTAAGAATCATGCTACAGTACTTGGAGAGAGGGAGAGAGGAAGAGACTTGGGAACAACAAAGGGGAAACCATTTGCTGTCACTGCTCAAAGTTCGTTCCTTCCACCACCCAGTTATGAACTCAACAAATATTTATTGCGCACGCATTTTACTCCAGTAGTTCCTAAGCTAGGTGCGGTTCCTTACCCTTGGCCTCAGCGGACAATACATGAAAATATATTCTGAAAATGGAATTTTATAAGTACGGATTCCTTATAACATTAAAAGCATTTATTTGGACTACTGGGCTACTAACCAATGTGGTGCTATTAAGAAATTCCCAACTATACTTTTCATGGGGAGGTAGAAGGTAGCCAAGGTAACCATTCATCAAAGAGAACTTAACTGCCTTAAGAGAACAGACCTCAGAGCAGTCATCATTGATTACGTGACATCTTCCTGGTCCTTCATTCTTACCATTTACATTGCTTACTATTCATACAGTGTCGATTGGTATTTTGACTGAGTATTGGAAAACAATGTTTGTATTGATACAACAATGGAGAAAGTACCAAACAAATGCAATTCTTCTATTATAGCCACCATTACAAGGTAGTATTATCTTTTGCTTTAACTCTTAGAACACTGTTGAGGAAAAAAATCATTAAAGAAGAAAGGCCAATAAACAAGGCATTGTAAGTAAGGAAAAGAATATCCTTAGCAAGTAGGATGGTCCCCTTACATGATCATTGTAGCACATTACTTATAACACGGGAACTACCATTCCAAAAGTGGGCCATCATGTCCGCTCCACAGAGTGTTCGGAGGAGAGAAACAAAACCTGGAAGTGTACAAGCCTCATTAAACCCTGGTCACCATCCTCGAATGCTATTTCTTTTACCTTTCCTGACGTGGGAAAAAGGAAACGGGTTTACACTTTGGTAAAATAAGAGAACTCACTGTACATGATCTATTACTTAAATACTTTGAGAGGCGCATTAGTTATCTCCTAGGCACCATTCACAGGCAAATGCACAAACTATTGCTGCCTCACAACCACCGCCCCCCCATCTCCATGTTCTAGAATGGGAGCCAGCAATTCATCTCCTCCTCATCACACCTCTCCTCTTTAGGTCTCCTCTTAACATTTAATGTAGAGGATTTTTCAAAAGTTATTATTCCATAATATTATTCCCAGATAACATGTGCTTTCATTTTGCAAAGTTTCTTCTATTCCATAAAACTCTACCAAGTTGTATTCAATAGCAAATAAAGGCTGCATCCTTTATTTCAGGAACTGGCTACCGACAGGACTTTCCATTACGGATGTCTTGCTGCCAATCAGAAATAGGACCAGCCAAGACGTCACGTCCTAGTCCATCCTGAGTCCGAATCTACTTGACTCAACCTGACCACCTCTCAACTCGCTGTTTCAGATCAAGAGGGGTACCCTAAAAATCTGAATGTGACACGAGAAAGTTCCAGTGATGACTCTCTTCATCTCGTATACCATCTCTGTCTACAGGCGACTGTCCGCTATGGCAGAACAAGGGTAGAAGACTAACGAGGGGGAATGTCTTGTCTCAAATGATGGGCTGATGAGGGAAATGATTTGGAGAGTTGCTCAAGATCCAGCTATTTATAAGCCCTTCTTGCTGAAGGATCATAGCACAAGAGAGACCAAGAAGGATTTGTTTGTTCAATGAGCACCTACTGAACACCGACTACATTCCAGAGACTGTTCTAGGTGCTGAGGGTAGAGTGATAATCTCAAGAGAAAATTCTCTTGCCTTCATGGAGCTTCATAGTAGGAGAAAATTGGCAATAAAAACATACAGAGAATGTCAGGTGGTACTCAGTGCCATGTGGGGGGTGGGGGGAGGCTGAGTTAACAGGGATGGGAAGTTTTGTGTAAGAGACTCAAGCCAGACTCTGGTAATTCTTTAGCAGAGACCTGAAAGTGACTAGGGGACCAAGCAGTTCAAGACTGTTACTACTGTTTGTATGGTTATGAAGACATTAACCAGAGTTTAAGACAGTCTAGCAGAAAGGGTTAGTTNTTATTTTTATCACAAATTCCTTATATTTCTCTTTGATGTTACAGTTAGGGCACTATATTCATTTTCTAAAACTATGTGTAAGGATAATTTCTATAATCTATGAGATTCACATCACGATAGTAAAGGTGATTACAATATACACGCTTTGTGAAAAAGGTGCTGGGTCTGCCGGGGTGTGTGTGTGTGTGTGTGTGTGTGTGTGTGTGTGTGTGTGTGTGCGCGCGCGTTCCCAGGGGAATCCCTCAGAATCACCCGGGGGGAGTCACTGATTCTCCCCAGGGCCCTCCTGGAAGTTACGTGACTGTAGGGAGTCAGGCTGAAACTTACCAGGCAAGTCAAATAATTAAATAATTACAAGTTGGAAAAAGCATTACAAAGCATACAAACAAGGAGCTTACAGAGAGGAGGATGGAGGGTAGGGGAGGGGGAAGGTGTGTGCTTACATGTGAGGGTCAGGGCAGAATTAAGAGCTCCCGGAGGGAGAGAACTTCCAAACAGGTGGGGAGGGTGTGATTCACACCTCAATCGGAAGCAGATGCAGGTGGCTGGTGGCTGCCCCTATGGGCCACGCAAAACAATGAGACAGAATTGGCTCTGAGATGATAAATGTTGAAGATGAGGCAGAGGTTCATGGGGGTTCAGTGCACTATTCTCCCTACTTTTAAAATATTTTAAAGTTTCCATTAATAAATAACAAACGAAAAACAAAAGTCTTCAAAAGCATCTCTAGTTGGCAGTTTCCTATGTGCTATTTGCTTATTTTAATTCATACTAATCAGTAACAGAGCCTAAAACCATCAGATAAAAATTTTAAAATAAAGGGGCACCTGGGTGGCTCAGTCAGTCGACTGTCTGGCTCTTGATTTTGGCTCAGGCCATGATCTCATGAACCGTGAGTTCCAGCCCCATGTCAGGCTCTGTGCTGACAGCGTGGAGCCTGCCTGGGATTCTCTCTCCCTTCCTCTCTCTCTCTCTCTCTCTCTCTCTCTCTCTCTCTGCCTTTACCCCACCAGTGTACCTGAGTATGCGTGCATGCTCGCTCTTTCAAAATCGATAAATGAACTTAAAAAAAAAACCTAAAATGTAACTTAATATCTTAATCAGCCACCAAGACACTACAGTAGCCCCCTACCAAAGTCTAAATAACGGCAACAGTTTGAAGGTTTATTAAAAAGAAGAAAGTGTGTTCCAGCGAACAGTCAATATGATAGGCCATTGTGGCTCTAAGGAAAAAGAATCTGAAAATATGAAAACATTCCCTGCCACTCTGGTTCTTCTAAATGGAAAGCTCACCAGTTAGCCAGCACATCAGTGAAAGTTTCTCTTTCTCGCTCTTTTTAAACCAGTATGAATAAAACATACAAAAATTATATTCACTTTAATTGTTTGACTTTGATGTTTTACATGTCCGTACTCTGTCACGATTGCCTGAAAAATATCAGGTGCGTGACTTTGAGCCCCGCCAATCCCCTTTTCAGTAAAACACAGGAAATTAACTGTTACAGAATATCAGCAAAGAGCCAGCACAGGCTTCCCAGAGGGACCCCATCGGTTAACACACCCCGCTTAGGTGTGTATCTTCTGTCTGTATTTCTGTTACTCTGTTGCTGTATGGCAGGCAGCCTTCTCCCACCTTAAACAAGGTAAAGAAAACCAGCTTTTGAAAGAGCAATTAATCGTGAGGGCAACCCTGCTCTCTGAAACGGATTTACTATGATGAAAAGCTCGCTTACACTAGATTCATCATCTTTTTTCCTAATGGGCTGACTAGAGTATCCACGTTCCAATCCAGAACAAGTCTTAGGTACTTAGATTTTGAAGGAAGCTTCCCATTCCATCCTAGGTAATGTATTCTGCAGGAACAAGGGCACCAGAACAATAAATGTACAAGGACTTGTCTGGGACAAATCCAAAAAAACTGGAAATAAGACTTTTTGCCCATCAACAGATAATGGTTGAATATATCAAGGCATGTTTAGACCACAGAATATTATGTAGCAATTAAAAAGAATGGGCTTTGTATGTATTGTTCCAGATGGGTTTACAGTTTAAAACAAACAAGCAAATAAAAAACGTAGCAGTCCTAGCTGTAGCATAAAACAACATCTTCACAAGTTCTCTGAAAGCTTTGTGAACTTGGCTTAGGCAACTGTATGACATCAAAGACAAAAGCAACAACCACAAAAAAATAGATGAACTGGCAGACTACATCAAAACTAAAAATGTTAATGCTGCAAACAATGCTATCAAGAAAGGGAAATAAACCCACAAGACAGAAAAGCTTTGCAAATTACATCTCTCATAAGGGTCTTCTATCTGGAGGAATTCTTACAATTCAATAATAAAGACAAATAACCCAATTGAAAAATGGACAAGGGGCGCCTGGGTGGCTCAGTCGGTTAAGCACCTGACTTCAGCTCAGGTCATGATCTCACGGTTCGTGGGTTTGAGCCCCATGTTGAGCTCTGTGCTGACAGCTCAGAGCCTGGAGCCTGCTTCAGATTCTGTCTCCCTCTCTCTGACCCTCCCCTGCTCACGCTGTCTGTTTCTCAGAAATAAATTTTTAAAAAAATGGACAAAATATATTGCTTCAAAGAAAGATATACTTCTTCAAAATAAGAGAGAGGGTCACCCGGATGGCTCAGTTCGTTAAGTGTCTGACTTTGGCTCAGGTCACGATCTCACAGTTCCAGAGTTCCAGCCCCACATCAGGCTCTGTGCTGACAGTGTGGAGCCTGCTTGGGATTCTCTCTCTCCCTCTCTTTCTCTGCCCTCCTCCACTTGTGCTTTCTTTCTCTTTCTCAAAAATCAATCAATCAATCAATCAATCAATCAATCTTTAAAACAAAAAGATATAGGGGTGCCTGTGTGGCTCAGTCAGTTAAGCGTCTGACTTTGGCTCAGGTCATGATCTCACAGTTTGTGGGTTCGAGCTCCGCGTTGGGCTCTGTGCTGACAGCTCAGAGCCTGGAGCCTGTTTCAGATTCTGTATCTCCCTCTCCCTCTGACCCTCCCCTGCTCATGTTGTCTCTCTCTCTCAGAAATAAAAATAAATAAAAAAATAACTTTTAAAAATTAAAAAAGGATAGGGTCGCCTGGGTGGCTTAGTCGGTTAAGCATCCGACTTTCACTTGGGTCATGATCTCGCGGTTCGTGGGTTCGGGCCCGCGTCGGGCTCTGTGCTGACAGCCAGCTCAGAGCCTGGAGCCTATTTCAGAGTCTGTATCTCCCTCTCTCTCTGACCCTCCCCTGCTCATGCTGTCTCTCTGTCTCTCTCTCTCTCTCTCCTAGAAATAAAAAAATATTTTAAAAAATTTAAAAAGGATATAAATGTGGCCAATAAGCACATGAAAAGATGCTCACCATCATGAGCCATGAGGGAAATGGGAATGAAAACCACAGTGAGGTACACTGCACACTGCTAGGGTAGCCATATATCCTTAAGACGTTAGCAAGCATCAGCAAGGACATAGTGAAATCAGAGACCTGGAACATCCATGGTGATGAAGCAACCTGCTCTGGAAAAATGTCTGGCAACCCCTTGGCATGTTAGATGGACAGTTACCATATGACGCAAGGATTTCACTCCTAGAATACAACACCCAGGAGAAATGAAAACATATGTCCACACAGCACTGTTCATAATAACCAAAATATGTAAACAACCCAAATCTACATCAAGTGATGAATGCACAACGGCAACGAGGCAACGTGCTCTGTCCACACAACAGACTATTTACTCGACAATAAACAGGAAGAAAGTAACGCCACAAGCTGCAACACAGATGAACCTTGAAAACGTTACACTAAGGGGAAAAAGCGAGTCACAAACGACCACATATAAATCTACAGAAGCAGGAAGTAGATCTGTGGCTGCCTAGCACTGGGGGTAGGGGTTGGAAGGGACGGGAGGTTTGGCTTCTTTTAGAGGGGATGAAAATGTTCTAAACTTAAGATTGTGACAGTGGTTATAGAAGCCTGTAAGAATACTAAAAAACACTGAATTGTACACTTGAAATGGCTTTTATATCATACATTTGTGTTGCATGTGAATTATAGCTTAGTCAAGCAGTTTTTTTTAAAAAATGGTTTGCTTTTCAGAAATGCCTCAGTGGCTCAGTCAGTTGAGCATCCAACTCTTGATTTCAGCTCAGGTCATGATCCCAGAGTTGTGGGATCGAGCCCCACGTTGGGCTTGGTGCTGAGCATGCAGCCTGCTTAAGATTCTCCCTCTCTCAGTGGTGCCCGGGTGGCTCAGTCGGCTAAGCGTCCAACTTCGGCTCAGGTCATGATCTCACAGTTCGTAGGTTCAAGCTCCGCATCGGGTTCTGTGCTGGCAGCTCAGAGCCTGGAGCCTGTTTCAGATTCTGTGTCTCCCTCTCTCTCTGCCCCTCCTCCACTCGTGCTCTGTCTCTCTCTGTCTCAAAAATAAATAAAACAAACAAAAATTTTTAAAACATAAAACATTCTCCCTCTCTCTCTCTCTGCCCGCCTCCCTGGTTTGTGCGCTCTCCCTCTCTCTAAAATAAAAAATAAATTAAAAATTTTAAAAAGGTTTGCTTTTTAAAAAATTCTCTTACTAGCAAAACAAAAAACCAGAAAATGAAGACCAGGTACTTGGATTTGAATTATGTGAATTTTTTACAGTCCGCATAAATAAGCTGCTGTGGTCATTAAAAATTATGTTTTTGAAATATATGTAATAATAGTATAATACTACAAAAGTAAAGCAGAGTATAAAACTATATATTTATAATTTTACAAAATAANCTGGAACTAGCAATGACCCTCTAGCCTAGATGGTGGAATTTTGAGTAATTTAAATACTGTGCTTTAGGGGCACCTGGGTGGCTAAGTCGGTTAAGCATCTGACTTCAGCTCAGGTCATGAGCTCATGGTTCGTAGGTTTAAGCCTCATGTCAGGCTCTGTGCTGACAGCTCAGAGCCTGGAGCCTGGATCAGATTTGATGTCTCCTTCTCTCTCTGCCCCTCCCCTGCTCACACTTTTGTCTCTGTCTCTCAAAAACAAACATTGAAAAAAATCTAAAAACAAACAAACACATAAATAAAATACTGTGCTTTAGAATTTTTTCTAGGGTACCTGGGTGGGTGGCTCAGTCAGTTTAGCGTCTGATTCTTGGTTTCGGCTCAGATCATGATCTCACAGCTTCCTGGGATGGAGCCCTGTGTGGGGCTCTGCGCAGAGAGCATGGGGCCCGCTGGGGGTTCTCTGTCTCCATCTCTCTTGCCCCTCCCCCACCCACGCTGTCTCTCTGTCTCTCTCAAAATAAATAAGTGCAAAAACAAAAAAAATTTTTTTCTTTCTCTAAATTTTCTCCAATAAGCATATATTACTTTTCATTCTTCTTTTTTTTTTTTAAGTATGCTCCATGTTCAACATTGGCCTTGAACTTACAATCCGGAGACCAAGAATTGCGTGTTCTACAGACTGAGCCAGCCAGGAGCCCCAAGCATGCACTCACTTCTTTCATCATACAAATAACCACTTAATTTTTCAGATGAACCACAGGCACAAGGAAGTCAAGCATGCAACTGTAACAGGATTAACTATAGTTTATTAACACCCAATATTAGAGAATATTTTTCTTTTTTTTTCATAGAAAAAGTCCCACATATCCCCAAACTGTTTCACATAGATAATACGGCATAACACAATACTCCAAAACTCAGTGGCTTAAAACAACCCCCATCTTATTGGCTCACAATTTTACAAGGGTCAAGAATCGGAGTAGAGGGGCACCTGGGTGGCTCAGTGGGTTAAGCGTCTGACTTCAGCTCAAGTCATGATCTCACGGTCAGTGAGTTGGAGCCCCGCGTCGGGCTCTGTGCTGACAGCTCAGAGTCTGGAGCCTGCTTTGGATTCTGTGTCTCCCTCTCTCTCTGTTCCTCTCCCACTCACGCTCTGTCTCCGCTGTTTCTCAAAAATGGATAAACGTTAAAAAATAAAGAATCTGAGTAGGGCTTAAGCATGAAGTGTTTCCATATAGTCTCAGCTATCCAAGATGATCCACATGACCTACTTGTACTTCTGAGTCCCGGGTGGCTGTCAGCTGGCGTGGGTCTTTCCTTCTCCACCACATTGCTTCTCCTAGTCTAGCTCAAGCCTCTTTCAATTGGTGGCAGGTTGTTAAGAGGGCCAAACTGAAGCTCAAGGCTTCCAAAGGCCTGTGTCTTGAAGCCACAAGGCATGGAAATCATCACGTTCTGTTGGTGAGGGCCAGCCCGGATTCCAGGGGAGGAGAAAAATCTCTTGAGCATAAAAGAAATCAGAGGAACAGCTGGGGAACCTATCTGCAGACAATGTGCAGGAAGGCCCAGAGGAAAACGATACCCAAAAGAATGAGCTATTGGAATAAATACCTTTTTTTTCAATATTTATTTATTTTTGAGAGAGACAGAGTATGAGTGGGGAAGAGGGAGAGAGAGAGAGGGAGACACAGAATCCAAAGCAGGCTCTGGGCTCCGAGCTGTCAGCACAGGGCATGATGCAGGGCTTGAGCTCACCAACGGTGAGGTCATGAGCTGAAGACAGACACTTAACCAGCTGAGCCACCCAGACGCCCCAAGATAGATGCGTAATAGAAACACTCTGTTTGGTAAAAGGCTGTGGCAAAAAGGGCTCTATTTTCCGCTGTCTTATGAAACAGAGATTCACTCGACTGAAGGAAATGTTGGCCCTTTCGCTGAATAAAAAATCAAATGATTCTGTTTGCTAAAACATTACTGTTTTTTTTTTTTAAATCACAGCAAACAAGGGAAGAACTTTAATTTCGGAAATCAATATTATTTTCCAATAGCAGGGATACAGAGTAAAAGGTGTAGGCCTGGAGGGCCATATGGTCTCTGCCACAGCGAGTCAATTCTGTTTGATGGGGGCACGGAAGCAGCGATAGGCAATATGCAAACAAATGAATATGGCTGCGCTCCATTAAACATTTACGGACACTGAAACCTGAATTTTATATAATTTTCACAAGTCAGGGAATATTTTTCTTCAAAAAAAATGTCTTAACCATTCTTCTGCATGTGTGCAAACACCTTCTTATCCCAAGGGCCATGTAAAAACAGGCAGTGGGCCAGACTGGGCCCACAGGCCATAGTTAGCTAATCCCTGTGCAGTAGTTAATTCACAAGATACAACACCAATGCCAAAAGGTGAAACCCTGTCCTGAGTACCCTGTCCTGAGTACCGTATACAAACACACCCATGTATTTCCTGCATAAAATATTCAACCTTGGGGCACCAGGCTGGCTCAGTTGCTAAGAGCATGCAACTCTTGATCTCGGGGCTGGTGAGTGTAAGCCCCACTTGGGCCTAGAGCTTACTTAAATAAACACATACATACATACATACAGAAAAAAACAAAATACTCAGCCTTTAGTTACTAAGGTTTTCACTGCCCTCACACTGTTCTACGTAAGAGCCAATTTTGCCTTTCATTGAACATTTCTTGTAACTTCAATTATTAGTTTCTTTTAAATTGCTTCATTACTGCTCACTGTAAGGTCGCTTCACTTCCTTTGGCCTGAGGCAGTATAGCCTCCAAACCTCAAGTACGCACATTTTGCTTTTATCTACTAGAAAATGCCTGCAACCTAAACATGAGGGGATTACCCCTTTCTGATCATTTTATTCCTAATGTGTTTTATTTCACTGATAAAACACATTACTGGTTATCTTATCAACAACATCCACAAATCTAAAAAAAAGTGCTGACACGTAGACACTCTCAGTTTCTCGCTATACACGCACAAAAGGAATAAAGAGTGATGTCAGTGGTGGTGGTGGGGGCAGGAACAAGGTGATAAACACAGACATGGCTACAGGGCCTCTGAAACAGCAGGAGTCTCTGCCTGATTGGTGAATTTCTCCCTCCAGACTCGAACACGGCTCCTCGAGTCTCTATTAAGGGACAGGTAACTACCAGCTGCCGTTGGCTAGGGTTAACCTACCACGTTGACCTTTGTTTGGAACGCCTGGGATTCTCACCAGGTGTCTGAAGAGGCACAGATGGTCTGGTAATCTTTAAATATGCATCATGTGTGTCTGAAAATTCTGGCATCAACGCAGGACATGAACAATGTGCAATCACCCACCACGTTACCTGCAGGCCTTTTTTCACACAAGACTGATCTTTTGGACCCTTCTGCTTTTTGCCTATGAGAGGCCATCTCTCTCGGCTGCATGTGCGCACACGCGCGCGCGCACACACACACACAAAAGGCAAAAGCTAGTTTTACATGATAGCCCAGTACAAATGAAAACGAGGAAACTTTATATCCGATCAAGTTAATAAACCCTCAGCCACTAACGAGGCGAGCTAGGAGATGACACATAACTCCTTATGATCTCAACTCTTCAAAGTGATGCTAATACTGCAAAGAGTCAAGGCTTCCCTTTAACATCTTAATAGGATTCACATTTTACATTTCTCCCTCATTACCTATGCTTGCCGGCACACTTTAAGTCACCAGAGAGACAGACTCGATGTGCAGTACCTACGGAGTCTCCAGAGTTTTCTAAACACTGAGCAAGAACAAGAACCCAGGACCTGAGTCAGAGGTGGATTTGCTTCTGACCCTTTGGAGTGTCAGCTTGGCCATGTCACTTTCTCACTCAGAGCGGTCTTCTCATGGGTCAAATGTGAACAGTAACACACGCCCTCTCTCCTCTCAGTGTTGTCTAAGGGTCAAGTGAATGACAAAGGTACACTGCTTTGTAAACATTAAACTGAAGTTCCTTTCTTTTATCCTACACTTTACTCTCAACCATTAACAGCTATCTTTTGCTCAGTTCTGCAGGGTCTGATAAAGAAGTCTACACATGGGTGCCTGGCTGGCTCCATCAGTAGGGCATGTGACTCTTGATCTTGGGGTCAGGAGTTTAAGCCCCACGCATGTTAGGTATATGGCTTACTTAAAAATAAATAAAATGGGGAGGGGAGGGAAGGGGAACGGACTGAACTAGTAGTAGTTGTCTAGGGATGCCTGGATGACTCGGTCAGTTAAGTGTCCAATTCTTGATTCTGGCTCAGGTCATGATCTCACAGTTCTTGGCACTGAGCCCTGTGCTGGGCTCTATACTAACAGTGCAGAACCCGTCTGTTCTCTCTCTTCCTCCCTCGCATTCTCTGCCTCTCCCCTGCTCACTCGCTCACTCTGAAAATAAACATTGAAAAAGAAGAAATCTAGACATTTAGCCTATGTTTTGTTTTATTTTGAATCACAGCTTCATCTTTCAAGACCAAAGAATCTTGTTTGATTTTAATTTCCCCTCATGGCTTAGTATCTCTTTTCTGACAACAATATGAAACTAGAAATCAGTTATTAGAAAAAAACTAGAGAGAACAACAGTAGGCAAACATGCTACTAAACTAATGAGTCAACTAAGAAATCAATGAGAAAGTAAAAAAAAAAATACCTGGAGACAAATGAAAATGGAAACACAACATTTCAAAATCTTTGGGATGCAGCAAAAGTAATTGAGAGGAAGGTTTATAACCATACATGCCTTCCTCAAGAAACAAGATTAATCTCAAATAAATAATCTAACCTTATACCTAAGCAAGCTAGAAAAAGAACAAAGCCCAAAAGTAGTATAAAGAAGGAAATAATACAGATTAGAAAGGAAATAAATGAAGTAGAAACTAAAAACAACAAAAACAAAAAACAATAGATCAATGAAATTAAGAGCTGGTTCCTTGTAAAGATAAACAAAACTGATAAACCTTTCACCAGATTCATCAAGAAAATGAGAGAACTCACTTAAAATGAGAAATGAAAGAGAAGTTACAACTGAGACCACAGATATTGAGACCAAGGATTTTGAGACTACTACAAAAAATAATATACCAAACTGAGCAATCTAGAAGAAATGGATAAATTCCTAGCAACCTACAATCTTCCAAAACTAAAAAGGAGAAAATAGAAAGTCTGAACAGAGCAATTACTAGTAATAAAATTGAATGAGCTTGATGAACTCCCAACAAATAAAAGTCCAAGACCAGATGGCTTCACTGGTGAATTCTACCAAACATTTAAACAGTTACCTATCCTTTTCAAACTATTCTCAAAAATTAAAGAGAAAAGAATGTTTCCAAATTCATTCTATGAGGCCAGCATTACCCTGATAGCAAAACCAACCAAGACACCACAAAAGCAAAATTAAAGGCCAATATCCTTTAATGAACATCGATTAAAAATTCCTCAACAAAATATTAGCAAACCGAATTCAACAATACATTAAAAAGATCACTCACCATGATCAAGTAAAGTTTATTCCAGGTATGCAAGCATAGTTCAATATCAACAAATCACTGTGATACACCACATTAACAAAATGAATGATAAAAATCACATGATCATCTCAAGAGATGCAGAAAAACCAATTGACAAAATTTAACTCATGACAAAAACTTTCACTAAAGTGGGTACAGAGGATAGAGAAAACATATCTCCACACAATAAAGGCCATATATGACAAACCCAGAGCTAACGTTATACTCAATAGTAAAAAGCTGAAAGCTTTTCTTCTAAGATCAAGAACAAAACGAAAACATCAAAGATGTAACTTCCACTCTTGCCACTTTATTCAACACAATACTAGGCACCCTCACCACGCTCACCAGAAAGAGAAATCAAGAAAACAATCCCATGTGCAGTTTTGCCTAAAAGAAAAAAATACCCAGAAATAGGTTTAACCAAGGAAGTGAAAGATCTGTACCCTGAAAACTAGAAGACATTGATGAAAGAAACTGAAGATGCCACAAATGGAAAAATACATGCTCATAAATGGGAAGAATTAATATTGTTGAAATGTCCATATTATCCAAAGCAGTTCACAGATTGCAACCCCTACTGAAATACCGAAAGCATTTTTCACAGCACTGGAACAATCATAAAATTTGTACTGGGCCCCAATAGACCCCATATAGCCCAGCAATCCTGAGAAAGAAGAACAAAACTGGGGATGTCACAATCCCATATTTAGAACTATACTATAGTAAGTTACAATGATCAAGGCAGTATGGAGCTGGCACAAAAATAAATACACAGATCAATAGAACAGGATTGAGAGCTCAGAAACAAACCCATGCTTATATGGTTAATTAATCTGTAACAAAAGAAGAATACAGAATGAGGAAAAGACTCTCTTTCAATGGGAAAACTGGAGAGCCCCATGCAATCGAACAGAATTGGACAACTATCTGATACCATATATAAAAATAAACTCAAAATGGATTAAAGACCTAAATGGAAGACCTGAAACCATAAAGAAGAAAACACAGGCAGTAATCTCTTGGACATTAGTCTTTTTCTTTTCTTTTGCACATTAGTCTTTGGTTTTTTTTGGCGGGGGGAGTCTGTCTCCTCAAATATTTTTTTGGATAGGTCTCCTCAAAAAAGGTCAACAAAAGCAAAAACATACTATTGGGACTACAACCAAAATAAAAGACTTTTACAGAGTCAAAGAAACGAAAAGGCAACCCTATGGAATGGGAGAATATACTTGCAAGTAATATATCCAATAAGGTATTAATATCCTAAATACATAAATAACTCCTACAACTCAACACA
>NW_027531522.1:3801493-3822511 GCF_008692635.1 Crocuta crocuta | reverse complement strand
TTGCCGGCACACTTTAAGTCACCAGAGAGACAGACTCGATGTGCAGTACCTACGGAGTCTCCAGAGTTTTCTAAACACTGAGCAAGAACAAGAACCCAGGACCTGAGTCAGAGGTGGATTTGCTTCTGACCCTTTGGAGTGTCAGCTTGGCCATGTCACTTTCTCACTCAGAGCGGTCTTCTCATGGGTCAAATGTGAACAGTAACACACGCCCTCTCTCCTCTCAGTGTTGTCTAAGGGTCAAGTGAATGACAAAGGTACACTGCTTTGTAAACATTAAACTGAAGTTCCTTTCTTTTATCCTACACTTTACTCTCAACCATTAACAGCTATCTTTTGCTCAGTTCTGCAGGGTCTGATAAAGAAGTCTACACATGGGTGCCTGGCTGGCTCCATCAGTAGGGCATGTGACTCTTGATCTTGGGGTCAGGAGTTTAAGCCCCACGCATGTTAGGTATATGGCTTACTTAAAAATAAATAAAATGGGGAGGGGAGGGAAGGGGAACGGACTGAACTAGTAGTAGTTGTCTAGGGATGCCTGGATGACTCGGTCAGTTAAGTGTCCAATTCTTGATTCTGGCTCAGGTCATGATCTCACAGTTCTTGGCACTGAGCCCTGTGCTGGGCTCTATACTAACAGTGCAGAACCCGTCTGTTCTCTCTCTTCCTCCCTCGCATTCTCTGCCTCTCCCCTGCTCACTCGCTCACTCTGAAAATAAACATTGAAAAAGAAGAAATCTAGACATTTAGCCTATGTTTTGTTTTATTTTGAATCACAGCTTCATCTTTCAAGACCAAAGAATCTTGTTTGATTTTAATTTCCCCTCATGGCTTAGTATCTCTTTTCTGACAACAATATGAAACTAGAAATCAGTTATTAGAAAAAAACTAGAGAGAACAACAGTAGGCAAACATGCTACTAAACTAATGAGTCAACTAAGAAATCAATGAGAAAGTAAAAAAAAAAATACCTGGAGACAAATGAAAATGGAAACACAACATTTCAAAATCTTTGGGATGCAGCAAAAGTAATTGAGAGGAAGGTTTATAACCATACAGGCCTTCCTCAAGAAACAAGATTAATCTCAAATAAATAATCTAACCTTATACCTAAGCAAGCTAGAAAAAGAACAAAGCCCAAAAGTAGTATAAAGAAGGAAATAATACAGATTAGAAAGGAAATAAATGATGTAGAAACTAAAAACAACAAAAACAAAAAACAATAGATCAATGAAATTAAGAGCTGGTTCCTTGTAAAGATAAACAAAACTGATAAACCTTTCACCAGATTCATCAAGAAAATGAGAGAACTCACTTAAAATGAGAAATGAAAGAGAAGTTACAACTGAGACCACAGATATTGAGACCAAGGATTTTGAGACTACTACAAAAAATAATATACCAAACTGAGCAATCTAGAAGAAATGGATAAATTCCTAGCAACCTACAATCTTCCAAAACTAAAAAGGAGAAAATAGAAAGTCTGAACAGAGCAATTACTAGTAATAAAATTGAATGAGCTTGATGAACTCCCAACAAATAAAAGTCCAAGACCAGATGGCTTCACTGGTGAATTCTACCAAACATTTAAACAGTTACCTATCCTTTTCAAACTATTCTCAAAAATTAAAGAGAAAAGAATGTTTCCAAATTCATTCTATGAGGCCAGCATTACCCTGATAGCAAAACCAACCAAGACACCACAAAAGCAAAATTAAAGGCCAATATCCTTTAATGAACATCGATTAAAAATTCCTCAACAAAATATTAGCAAACCGAATTCAACAATACATTAAAAAGATCACTCACCATGATCAAGTAAAGTTTATTCCAGGTATGCAAGCATAGTTCAATATCAACAAATCACTGTGATACACCACATTAACAAAATGAATGATAAAAATCACATGATCATCTCAAGAGATGCAGAAAAACCAATTGACAAAATTTAACTCATGACAAAAACTTTCACTAAAGTGGGTACAGAGGATAGAGAAAACATATCTCCACACAATAAAGGCCATATATGACAAACCCAGAGCTAANTATGGAAAACCCAGAGCTAACGTTATACTCAATAGTAAAAAGCTGAAAGCTTTTCTTCTAAGATCAAGAACAAAACGAAAACATCAAAGATGTAACTTCCACTCTTGCCACTTTATTCAACACAATACTAGGCACCCTCACCACAGCAATCAAGACAAGAAAAAGAAATAAAAACATCCAAAATGGTAAGGAAGAAGTAAAACAGTCATTATTTGTAGATATAATACCATGCTGAAAACCCAAAAATGCCACCAAAAAACTGTAAGAAATAATCAATGACTTCAGAAAGTTACAGGATACAAAATTAATATATAGAGATGTATTGCATTCCTATAAACTAATAGTGAACTAGCAGAAAGAGAAATCAAGAAAACAATCCCATGTGCAGTTTTGCCTAAAAGAAAAAAATACCCAGAAATAGGTTTAACCAAGGAAGTGAAAGATCTGTACCCTGAAAACTAGAAGACATTGATGAAAGAAACTGAAGATGCCACAAACAAATGGAAAAATACATGCTCATAAATGGGAAGAATTAATATTGTTGAAATGTCCATATTATCCAAAGCAGTTCACAGATTGCAACCCCTACTGAAATACCGAAAGCATTTTTCACAGCACTGGAACAATCATAAAATTTGTACTGGGCCCCAATAGACCCCNTGGGCCCCAATAGCCCCATATAGCCCAGCAATCCTGAGAAAGAAGAACAAAACTGGGGATGTTTAGAAAACTGGGGATTTAGAACTATACTATAGTAAGTTACAATGATCAAGGCAGTATGGAGCTGGCACAAAAATAAATACACAGATCAATAGAACAGGATTGAGAGCTCAGAAACAAACCCATGCTTATATGGTTAATTAATCTGTAACAAAAGAAGAATACAGAATGAGGAAAAGACTCTCTTTCAATGGGAAAACTGGAGAGCCCCATGCAATCGAACAGAATTGGACAACTATCTGATACCATATATAAAAATAAACTCAAAATGGATTAAAGACCTAAATGGAAGACCTGAAACCATAAAGAAGAAAACACAGGCAGTAATCTCTTGGACATTAGTCTTTTTCTTTTCTTTTGCACATTAGTCTTTGGTTTTTTTTGGCGGGGGGAGTCTGTCTCCTCAAATATTTTTTTGGATAGGTCTCCTCAAAAAAGGTCAACAAAAGCAAAAACATACTATTGGGACTACAACCAAAATAAAAGACTTTTACAGAGTCAAAGAAACGAAAAGGCAACCCTATGGAATGGGAGAATATACTTGCAAGTAATATATCCAATAAGGTATTAATATCCTAAATACATAAATAACTCCTACAACTCAACACACAAAAAAAAAAAGGAAGGAAGAAAAAAAAAGATTAAATAACGGGCAAAGGACCTGAATAGATATTTTTCCGAAGACATACATACAGATGGCCAACAGACAGACCCACGAAAAGATGTTCAACATCACTAATCATCAGGGGGGTGNTCAAAAAAGGTCAACAAAAGCAAAAACATACTATTGGGACTACAACCAAAATAAAAGACTTTTACAGAGTCAAAGAAACGAAAAGGCAACCCTATGGAATAGGAGAATATACTTGCAAGTAATATATCCAATAAGGTATTAATATCCTAAATACATAAATAACTCCTACAACTCAACACAAAAAAAAAAAAGGAAGAAAAAAAAAGATTAAATAACAGGCAAAGGACCTGAATAGATATTTTTCCGAAGACATACATACAGATGGCCAACAGACAGACCCACGAAAAGATGTTCAACATCACTAATCATCAGGGAGGTGCAAATAAAAACCACAATGAGATACCATCTCATACCAGTCAGAATGGCCATCATCGAAAATTCCAGAAATAACAAGTGATGGCAAGGATGCAGAGAAAAGAGAACCCCTGAGCACTGTTGGCGGAAAAGCAATTTGGGGTAGCCTCCATGGAAAACAGTGTGGGCATTCCTCAGAATTACCATACGATCTAGTAATTTCACTTCTGGGTATTTACACAAAGAAAATGCAGACACAGATTCAAAAGGATATACTCACGCTTATGTTTATTGCAGCATTATTTACAATAGCCAAGATATGGAAGCGATCTAAGTGTCCACAGACAGATAAATTGATAAAGAAGATGTGGTGTGTATACATCCCATGGTATATTAGCCAGCCATAAAGAATGAAATCTTGCCATTTTGTGACAACACAGATGGACCTTGAGGGCATTATATGCTAAGTGAAATAAGTCAAATGGAGAAAGGCAAATACTGTGTGATTTCGCTTATATGTGGACTCTAAAAAACAAAGCATATGAACAAACAAACAAAACCAGAAACAGACTCAAATAGAACAATCTGACCGTTGCCAGAGAGGAGGAGGGTACGCACATGGGCAAACAGGTGAAGGGGATCAAGAGGTATAATCTCCTGGTTATAAAATAAAAAAGTCATAAGGATGAAAAGTACAGCATAGAGGATATAGTCAATAATATGGTAATGACGCTGTATGGGGACAGATGGTTACTACAGTTACTGGGGTGAGCATGGTGTAATGTCTAGAATTGTCAAATCACTATGTTATGCACCTGAAACTAATATAACAGTGCACGTCATCTACACTTCAACTGAAAGTTAAACATTTTTTTTAAGTGTAAGATCTTGAAATACTTTCTTTACACCTGTCTTTATACCTGGAACTCCCCAGCCTTTCTTTGCTGCCATTGGCTACAATAGGGAGCCTAGAAATAGCCTGAATGATCCTATTCTAAGATTACTAACAAGAAGTTTGGAGCCCGGTATTTTTTATATTTAACACAGACTCCTTTTGTTCTCGATGCATTCCTGATCATTTTTCTATGCTAACTCCCAGAGTAGGGAAGATTCAGGAGGACACTAACTCCCAGACACCTGTGGTGTTGCATGTGTGGCAAACCATCTTTCAGTTTACTTCCTCCTTTGGTCTGCTGTTTTACTATCTATGAACGCTTACGATAAAAACGTACAGTTAGGGGTGCTGGGGTGGCTCAGGCAGTTGAATGTCCAACTGTTGATTTCAGTTGCAGTCATGATCTCAGCCAGGGTCATGGGATCCAGCCCCATGTCAGGCTCCTCACAGAGTGTGGAGCCTGCTTAAGAGTCACTCTCTCTCATGGGACCTGGGCGGCTCCACCGGTTAAGCATCTGATTCAATTTTGGCTCAGCTCATGATCTCACGATCTGTGGGATCGAGCCTTGTGTCAGGTTTCTCACTGAGAGCATGGAGCCTACTTGGGATTCTCTCTCTCCCTGCCCCTCTCCCACTCATGTGCACATTCTCTCAAAATAAATACATAACCCCCCCTCCAAAAAAAAAGCTCTTTCTCCTCCTGCCCCTCTCCCCTGCTCTCATTCTTTCTGTCTCTTTCTCAAAAAAAAAAGTAAATTTAGCCAATCTCAAAGATATAACTAACTGGGTCTTTTTAAATTAAAAAACCAGCATCAAAATCTATGGTATTAACAGTCCATCAACAACAAATATCATTTGCCCCATTCCTTGTTTTTTCTCATGGCCAGTCCAAAGGACACTGTCAAAAACCTTTTAGAGCATCTCTCTCTGTGCCCCTCCCCCAAAAAGCTTACAGTCAATGTGTTTCACCATTATTCTTTGAGCTGTACTTGTTTGTCTCAGTACACTCCTTTACGTACAGGTCATATTCATGACAAAAAGTTATTCCGCAGACTGGCTCTCCTTGTCCTCTTAGAGATATTTCCTATCTCAAAAAAAACAAAAACAAACTGTATGAATGAAACATAATTTATGTTTATCAAGGAACCTGAAGTTCCCTCCCAACACACAGGGTCAGCTCTGGCTCCCTGTTATGACAAGGACCTTGGTCTATAGGACCCCAGAGCCTCCTTCTGCATCACCCTTGTGAGCAGAGTCGCCTGCTAGAAACTGTCACGATGCCTCACGCATATGGCAACGCCACCACTTGTGAAGTGTCGTCGGGGCTCTTGGAGAACTTCTNCACGTCACTGCCCTGCCACACTGTGTCACGCTGTCGTGGGTGCGCCACCCCAGCCGCTCTTCCATCCCTCCTGCTCACGGCTGCCCCGCTTCAGACACAGCAGCTTCTCATCCTGCACCGTCAGCTGGGCCAGTGGCCAGCCTCGCACAACAGTGGGTCGGTGAGGATTGTGTTCCTGCCTACGGGACACGTGCAAAGCGAGAAACCTCATTACTGTGACAGTCTTGTCATTTAATGTCAACTAGGACAGAGAGGCCATGTATCTATTTTTAAGATTTCTAAGGTTTACATCTGCAAAAGGATTCTCATTCTCAAAATGGTTCTGCTTTGGGTGCATGGGGGGGCTCAGTCGATGGAGCGCCGGACTCTTGGTATCCACTCAGGTCATGACCTCATTCATGGGTTCGAACCCTGCAGTGGGCTCTGTGCTGAAGGTGTGGAGCCTGCTTGGGATTCTCTCCCTCCCTTTCTCTCTGCCCCTCCGCCATGTGCACACACGTTCTCACTCTCTCAAAATAAGTAATAAACTTCAAAAAAAAGAACTCTTTAAAAGAATGGTTCTGCTTTGAGTGTTTAAAATTACGGAATGAAATTATAATGTATAATTACAAGGGCTGTCCACTCCAGTTGCACACGCTGGTAACTGAGCAATATTCACTTATCAACTGCGTTCTTGGTCATTCAGTACCAAGAGAGTAACTCGGGATACTTACTTGTATTTTTGTGAGCGTAAGTAAATTCACTGGTGTGGCACCCCTTTCATTCTTGAGTAAGGGGGAGAGGAGGGGAGGGGACGTATAGCTGGTGTGTCCAGAATGCTGCCCGGACCCAATGCAGCCTGTGGGAGTGTGCCCTGGTTGTGAATGTTTACCCATATCGTCTACCACTGTGGAAAAAAGACTTTGAAACATGCTGACCCAGCACATACTCGGATAATTTCAGGAACAGGAAACTCATTATTCCCAAAGGCAGCTGACTGCATCCTTAAACAACTTGAACTTGTAGACAGTTGTTCTTATCTGCTGGAGGAAATCTAATCTCCCAATGGCTTGCACATAGGACATCTGACTTGAATCTCACAACTGGATTGAGGGAGAGAACTGTGAAGCCCTGGGTTTTAGTGACTTGAAAAGCAATGTTGGGAGGTGTCAAAAAGACTAGTTTCTCCCTGTCAGTCCTTCTATATGAAGGAGTCCCTTCTATATTTATTTATCTTATATTTATTTATGTTATGTCCCTTCTATATTAAGGAGTTAATTAATAATTGAAGACAGGAAGCTCTTCTATTTTTTTTCCTTGAGAGAGGGGGAGCAGTGAGCAGTGGCAGAGAGAGAAAATGTTTATTTTGAGAGAGAGAGAGAGAGAGTGCCTATGAACAGGGGAGGGGCAGAGAGAGGAGGACAGAGGATCCGAAGTGGACTCTATACTGACAGCAGCGAGCCTGATGTGGGGCTTGAACTCATGAACCGTGAGATCATGATCTGAGCCAAGTCAGACACTCAACCGCCTGAGCCATCCAGACGCCCTAGGAGAGAGAGACTCTTGACCAGGCTCCACACCCAGCACAGAGCCCAAGTGGGGACTCGATCTCATGACTGTGAGATCATGCCCTGAGCCAAAATCAAGAATCAGACACTTAACCGAATGGGCCACCAAGGTCCCCCCCCTTCTTTCTGGTTTAATCTATGAATAAAAGAGAGTATGACAACAAGTAGATTAGTAATGTTTCAATTTTAAATTTTAAAATAAATACAGTTCATATTTTATGAGAGATGAATGAAGGGTCCATGGAAATGAAAATAATTAGAACCACAGAAAAGACGAAGATTTCCTGAATACATTATAAAAAACAGCATGAATGGAAAAGTTTGAAATTAACACAAAATAGCCGAAATACACTATCAGTAGAGAACAGCACTCTATACAGACTTAACATGAAGGATCTAATCAGCCTGCACAGTCTCCGACACCAGCCACAGCGCTATGAGCGGCCTTACAGAATTCCGTATTTTCCCAGTAGTACTGGCGGCACCTGGCGGGGAAGCCGCCGGTCTCTAAAAGCATGAAATGTTTTCCTCGCCAAAGCTGAAGCTCTCCTGGTCCCATGAAGTTCCTTACGTATAGGCACATCCAGACCCCAGAGCAGAAGATATGGGCTTAGCCCACATTTTGAAATAATAGACTGTGACAAAGAATTAGATTCACAAACGGAATCCTTTAGAGATTCATTTGCCCATTTGGAACCTGAAAGACACCAGCCCGTCGTTCTATTCTTTTGGGGGCACACGTTTCTTCTAAGGGGGTTCACAAAACTGGGCTTGCTGGAACCTTCAGACAAGCACCCCCAGCAAATCTCCTTTCCCATATTCGGACCTGACTCCTGTGCACTCGGTTAACAAAAGCTCCTGCCTCTAAAAATGCGAACGCACTGCTTGGCAACCTCGCTAATTCCTTGCATGGAACAGAGACACGTATTTCTCTGCAAAAAACAAGGAATGTAGGGCTTCCGTTTGGAGATGTAAACAAAGCATCAAAGTGCTACCTTGGAACAACAGAACAAACTAGAGAAGCACAACCCCCTGAAAACGGACTTTGCTGTCACCACACTGTGCCGCGTCCTCACTGGCTGCCGCGAGCCTTTCTTGAGCCACACGGTCGCGTCAGAGAAAACGGCTCACTCTACGGACATCACTGAGTCAGGCCAGGACTGGCTTTGAATCACTCGATTCAAATACGTGAGCCCTGAAGAAAAAAAAACTATGCCTCATAATTGCTTATCCCAGGAAGGTATTTTATTCAATTAAGTATCTCTTGTAACTTGCATTCGTCTTGACCTTATTAGCATTAGATCAACAGCCGCCACAGAAACATAGCGATAATAAGATATACAGGTTAACGGCGACAGGCACGGTTCCAGGGGTTTGTATGTAGATGAACTCATTTAATCCTCAAAACTAGCCTCCTGGAATAGAGCGACAACCCTGCAAGGTGGGGACGGGTACTCCCCACCTCGTACAAAAGAGGAAATCGAGGCACAGACAGGTTAACCTAAGGTCACAGGGCTAGTAAGTGGTGGGGCCCGGTCAGTCTTGCCACTAAGTCTGAGCCCAGGCAGGACGCCGGACCGCCTGGCCCAACGCTGCAATACATCAGGTCGCACTTAAATCACGGGGGCTCCCCAAAATGGAAATCTTTAAGATTATTTACTATCTTTTCTTAAGTTTTATGTATTTAAGTAATTTCTCCACCCACCGTGGGCCTCGAACTTACAACCCTGAGATCAAGAGTTGCATGTTCTGGGGCACCTGGGTGGCTCAGTTGGTTAAGCGTCTGACTTCGGCTCAGGTCATGATCTCACGGTTTGTGGGTTCGAGCCCCGCGTCGGGCTCTGTGCTGACAGCCAGCTCAGAGCCTGGAGCCTGTTTCGGATTCTGTGTCTCCCTCTCTCTCTGCCCCTCCCCCACTCACTCTCTGTCTCTGTCTCAAAGATAAACATTTAAAAAAAATTTTTTTTAAAGAGTGGCATGTTCTGACTGAGCCAGCCAGGTGCCCCAAAATTATTTACTATCTTAATGTGTTTTCCATCAATTGAATATTTTAAATAAAATTTTGAAAGATTTTTCTTTCTCCCCATATAGAAAATAGTAATACAAAATGGAATTCCTTTCTCTTTCAAGAGAACTTTTCTTCAAAGAGCACAACTGTGGATAAAGGGGAGAAAACCTAACATTCACCGAATGTGCCATGGCTACTAATACATACTTCCAGGTGCTTTTATCTTCCTTATCCTATCCTCGCACCAACATGGCAAGAAATACCAAACCCATTTTACAGATGACAAGACTGAGCTTGAAGGGATGAATAACTTGTCCAAGGCAAATGGAGGGTTCGAATCCGAAACAGCTCCAGTCCAATGCCAACCAAAAACATTAACAGAGGCATTCGATGCGAAGACAAGAGCAGTAGGGTCTACACTGGCTGTGGGGCCCTGGGGCAAACATTCCTACCAGCCCCCTGGTCCGGGCACTTAGGCCACACTATGCATCCTCATCCTCAAGCAAACGTTACCTCGTGTGGTCCCCACGTGCCTGAGGGAGGCAGAAGAGGTGGTGGGATCCCCACTTTACAAATAAGAAAATGAAGGGCACCCAGGGGCACCTGGATGGCTTAGTCGGTTAAGCGTCTGACTTTCGCTTAGGTCATGATCTCGCGGTTCGTGGGTTCGAGCCCCGCATCGGGCTCTGTGCTGACTGCCAGCTCAGAGCCTGGAGCCTGTTTCAGTCTGTGACTCCCTCTCTCTCTGACCCTCCCCTGCTCATGCTGTCTCTCTCTCCTAAAAATAAATAAAACATTTAAAAAAAGAGAGAGAGAAAAAGAAAATGAAGGGCACCTGGCTGGTTTAGTCGGTGGACCCTGTGACTCTTGATCTGGAGGGTGTGGGTGTGAGTCCCACGTTGGGTGTGGATTATTTCAAAGTAAAATCTTAAAAAACAAAACAAAATGAAACACAAGAAATGGAATGGTTTGGGGAAAGCCTGCAGCGAGCCTGGGGGCTCAAACAACAGTGCTCTGTATCTGGGCCAAAGGGCAGCAACCGTGCAGCAGGCCATGACACTCCATTTTACTCTGGGAGCCTCAGGATGGCGGCGGGGATCAGCTGAGCCCAGAGCTCCTCCCCAGCCACCTTTCCCTTGTCCGTCATCTTCCCTCCCGAATCTTCCCTCCTGAAAACCTGTGCCATCTCCCAGGGCCTTTTGGGTAATAAACCTTGAGTGCCTTTCCAGATACCGCCACCTTTTTCTTCACCTCTAGGTATGGAAAGCCCCAATTTATTTATTTTTTTTTTTAGCATTTCTTTATTTTCAAGAAACAGAGAGACAGAGTGCAAGTGGAAGAGGGGCAGAGAGAGGCGGGGAGACACAGAACCTGAAGCAGGCTCTGGGCTCTGAGCTGTCAGCTAAGAGCCCGACGCGGGGCTCAAACCCACGAACCATGAGATCATGACCTGAGCTGAAGTCGGACGCTTAACCGACTGAGCCACCCAGGCGCCCCTGGAAAAATTGATCCTTGAAGTAATCATTCATTCAAGCTTTCTCTTGGTGTAAAGCCAGATTAGGAGAAGGCCATACACCTGGGCTAAGTCATCCTGAGTCCCCAACCCTGCGTCACATTTTTGCCCATGGCTTTCACCGAATTCCATAAAAAGAGTGGTGCATATCCAAAAATTTGAATCCTCTTTCACTCCATTGGGGCCATTCATTTTGTTGCTGAACACCCTCTACAGCAAATTTCCCTCAGACCCAGGGAGTGAAAATGAAACCAGTGTTTGTCCTGGTAAGAGAGGATAGTTCAGTCACAGCTTTGTCATGGTTACTAAGAAAGTCAAGTTCAAATGTTAAGGTCCTTAAGCAGGACCCTGCACAATGTTACCATAGATATACAGATTTCCCTCTCCTTTACAATTCTTTTTTTTTTTTTTTTTTAACTTGCTTGGTGTTTGTTTTATCTACGCTTTCTTTGTTAAGTCTCAAAGACTGTTGGAGAGTGGATAGGTTATAAAGATTTCATCTTCGCCACTAAAAAGAGTCAGAGTGATTCTGTCTTGCATCTTGATTCACTTAGAAGGCTACTGCTCAGGAAATGAGACTCTACTTGGAAGTATTCACATTTCAGTAATATCTAGACAAAGCATGTGTCTCTGATGAAAAGGAAGGAAAAAGAAGAAGAAAGAAGATTTCGAAGCCATATGCTTGGGAAGCAAAAGAACAGAGCGGAGAGATTTGAGAAGGACATTAGTCCTTGGGAAGTCGGTCATCAACAGGTTTCCACTAGTTCGTCGGGGTCGCGGTGCGTCATCTCTACTTCCCAGGGAGAAACTGAACAGACACGCCAGTGCTGCCTCGGGAAACGGGATTCTGGTCCTAACTGAAGACTATCTCTTTCTCCATGTCTGTCTCCTCACAAATAAAATGAAGGAAGTGGGGGGTGGGGATCACAAGTAGCATCTGGTTCTAACCAGATTTTATGATTTTTTTTGAGATGGAACCTAAGAACTGAAAAGAACCTGATGAAAAGGTGCACATCTGGAGTCACTCCGTCCCATACATACTGCGGGGACTATCTCCTAAGACATGTGTATGGCGGGGAGTAAGGAAGACAATCTGCTGGCTTTAGGGAGGAACTCTCAGAATGTCTGTTTATGGTTATTTTTATCTTCTTTTCTTAAATTTTTTTTAATGTTTATTTCTTTCTGAGAGATACAGAGTGAGAGCGGGGGAGGGGCAGAGAGAGAGGGAGACAGGGAATCCGAAGCAGGCTCCAGGCTCTGAGCTATCAGCACAGAGCCTGATGTGGGGCTTGAACTCACGGACCGCGAGATCATAAACTGAGCCGAAGCCTGATGCTTCATCGACTGAGCCACCCAGGCGCTCCTGTTTTTTATCTTCGAAGGAAAATAAATGCCTGTATATCAACACCGGCACCCTCATTTGGAGTCACATGTAAGGGGATTCCCATCATCTCAGTTTATCCATGGCAGGTTGTCATCTATGTGGTAGAAAAAAACACAACCAGGGCGCCCGGGCGGCTCAGTCCAGTAAGCGTCCAACTCTTGGTTTCAGCTCAGATCATGATCTCACGGTTTGTGGGATGAGCCTGCATCGGGCTCCACACTGACAGTGCTGAGTCTGCTTGGACTCTCTTTCTCCCTCTCTCTCTCTCTCTGCCACTCCCCTGCCCGTGCTGTCTCAAAATAAATAAATAAAACTTAAAACACACACACAAACTGTAAGGAATGAGGTGGGAGTGACCACAAAAATATTCTGTACCATACAGAGGTATTCTAGTTGTCTCATGGCAAAATACATAAAAGAATTGTCTTAAGGATGATTACATATTCTTTTATGTATATACAATCTGTTCTAAATTTACTGACTACTCCATGATATGATACCTGGCAGGTCATTTTTAACGAACTTTACTGTGTCCCTTCAAGTAAAGATGAGGTTCTCAAAAGTTCAGGAAAATAGCTGCTTTTTGGAAAGAAACTCATAATATGGAGACAGGCATTCAAAAAGGGGTGCTTCTGTATTGACAGAGAACTTAGAAATAGTTTTCCAATCCATTTAAAAATTTTCAGTGAATGTAAAAAGTTTATTTCAACTCTCTGCCATCCTTATTCATATAAACTGAAATACATTTTTTTGAGAATTTAATGATATCAGGGAAAAAAGGAAATTTTAACCAAATGTTCTGCATAACTGGGTGGATGGTTTGAAAATGAAATCTGCGGGGCGCCTACATCGTTCAGTGGGTTGAGCATCCGATTTTGGCTCGGATCACGATCTCCTGGTTCGTGAGTTCAAGCCCCGCATCCAGGTCTGTGCTGACAGCTCAGAACCTCGAGCCTGCTTTGGATTCTCTGTCTCCCTTTTTCTCTGCCCCTCCCCTGCTCACACCCTCTCTTTCTCTCTCAAAAATAAACATTAATAAAAAAAAGGGAAATGAAATTTGCTGGTTAATAAGTATAGTCAATAATGAACTTCAACAATTTGGATCAATGTATCTTTTTTTTAATGTTTTATTTATTTTTGAGAGAGAGAGAGAGCGAGCGTGAGCAGGGGAGGGTCAGAGAGAGAGGGAGTCACAGACTGAAACAGGCTCCAGGCTCTGAGCTAGCTGTCAGCACAGAGCGCGACACGGGGCTCGAACCCACGAGCAGTGGGATCATAACCTGAGCTGAAGTCAGACACTTAACCGACTAAGCCACCCAGGTGCCCCAGGATCAATGTATCTTTGTGAGATAGTTTTGTTTGTTTTTTTTTTTTTTTAGCTCTTAATTTGTTTTCAAACCAACTAACAAATTAAGTTGAATGTAGAAGCAGACTTTCAAATCACAGAATGGTCACAAAGAACGGGGGGCGCCTGGATGGCTCAGTCGGTTAAGTGCTAGATTCATGACTTCAGCTCAGGTCAAGGTCTCATGGTTTGGGAGACTGAAGCCCCAAGTAGGGCTCTGCACTGAAAGCAGGGAACCTGGTTGGGATCCTCTCTCCCTCTCCCTCCACCTCCTCCACTCTCTTGAGTCCTCTCTAAACAAACATTAAAAAAAAAAAAAAAAGACACATTCATCGATATAGCTTTCATTTAGAAACATATGGGGTGCCTGACTGGCTCAGCTGGGACTGTGTACAACTCTTGATTTCAGAGTCATTAAAGTCCCACATTGGGTGTAGAACTTATTTATAAAACTTTTAAAAGGTAATAAAAATTGGGGCAACTGGATGGCTCAGTCAGTTAAGTTCCTGACTGCTGATTTGGGCTCAGGTCATGGTCTCACCGTTGGTGGGGTGGAGACCCCAGTCTGGACTGAGGGCGTGGAACCTGTTTCAGATTCTCTCACTCCCTCTCATTCTGTCCCTTCCCTGCTCACGCTCTCTCTCAAAATAAATATGTACATTTAAAAAATTAGAATTAAAATAAAATTGAAACACAGAACATTACAAGCATTCTTAACAAGGGCAAGATTTTACCTGTTAATGTTTACTTTATCTTTAAGGGATCTTTAAAACTTCTTTGTGTTTGGGGCACATGGGTGGCTCAGTCGGTCAGGCACCTGACTCTTGGTTTTGGCTCAAGTCATGATCTCAGGGTTCATGGGTGGTTTGTGGGTTCAAGCCCCATGTCGGGCTCTGTGCTGACAGTGCAGGGCCTGCTTGCACTGCCTTGCTGCCCCTCCCCCACTCACGCTGTCTCTCTCAAAAATATAAATTCTTTGTGTTCTAGGGGTACCTGGGTGGCTCAATAAAGCATCCAACATTGGCTCAAGTCAGGGGCTTGAACTCACGAACCATGAGATCATGACCCAAACCATGCGATCATGACCCGAGCTGAAATCGGACGCTGAACCCACTGAGCCCCACATCGGACTCAGCACTGACACTGTGGAGCCTGCTTGGGATTTTTTTCTCTCTCCCTTTCTCTCTGCCCCTCTACTTCTGGAGCTCTCTCACTCTCTCTCAAAATAAATAAACCTTTTTTAAAAAGTTTATGAAAAAACTTGGATACCTATAAGAAAATCCGTGGTAATCACTCAAGTTTTTATCTCTGCTTTTCTCAAGCTCACCAAAAGTAACAACTTTCAGAATTATCAATCACTTAATAATTTCTCCCAATACAATCAATAATGCTTTATAATCCAGGACTTCCTGGAATGGCGATGCAAAGAAAAAAATATCCTTCATATCAAGCAAATATGTCTATTTCACAAGCAGAAATGTACGGGTTATTTCTGCCTATCCAAATTCAATGAGTCAAAGATTTCTTCTCACCCACCATACCTAAGAGCTCATCTTGTTTTCCTAATTGTAAAATACTGAATTTAAAAAATTTAATTTTAAAAATTCAATGTTTTAAAAATCAAACTATAAAAAAAATGTGAGTAGAAAGTTAAAAAATCACCTATAATTCCCACCCCTCCTCAGAGAGACCTGTAATATTTTAAAACACTGGCTGTGTCCGCACACAAGCATGTGTAATAGTTACAATGTATGTCAGGGTACAGATACATTTCAATTAATGCCAAACGTATCACACTAACGGACATTTCTGTTATTTGCAATTTATTATAAGAAAAGATCTGTGTTTTGGTTTTGTTTTTTAAGGAGACAGAAGAAAAAGGTGTCTCTTCCACTGGTGCGTCCAATGGCTGTAAGTAAATGCCGCTAGCCTACTCTTTTTCTGGACTATTCCACAGGCCATCAGAACAGACTGTTATTCTGGTAAATACCCAAGTTGAAATGAATTCTTAAATGGGCTCCTGTTCCGGAGGTTCAGAAATGGGAATAAGTTTGTTCTCAAACAGTATTTGGCCACTCTGGTTAAGTGGAAAACAATGGATTCCATTCCAAATACTACTCTGTCCTGAAGCTTTTTTGAACTCTTAGAGAAACCTCTCACATAAGGAAACAAAATACTTTCTTAAATATAAGAACATAAAAGAGGTGCCTGGGTGGCTCAGTCAGTTAAGACCTTCCGACTTCAGCTCCAGTCTTGATCTCATGGTTCATGAGTTCAAGCCCCGCATCAGGCTCTGTGCTGACAGCTCAGATTCTGGAGCCTCCTTCAGAGTCTCTGTCTCTGTCTCTCTCTCTCTCTCTCTCTGCCCCTCCCTGTTTGCACTCTCTCTCTCTAAAAAATAAACATTAAAAAATTTTTTTAAATAGGTCATAAAAGATTTCTATTCATAATTCTAAAAAGCTCTTATTTTGAAGTTAATGAAAAATTGCAGTTCATTTATTAATACTGGAAAGACATACTGCCTATGTTCTCACTCAATACACTTTCCAAGACCTATTCAGAATGTGACTGTGACTTTTAGGGGTTCCTGGGTGGCTCAGTCAGTTAAGCTTCTGACTCTTGGTTTCAGCTCAGGTCACGATCTCAATTTTTATGGGTTCAACCCCCACACTGGGCTCTGTGCTGACAGCGTGAAGCTTGATTGGGATTCTCTCTATTCTCTGTGCCCCCACCCCGCTCAAAATAAATAAACATTTAAAAAAAAAAAGAAAAAAGAATGGGCTGTGACTTTTAAGACATTAATCAAAGAGACATCTTTAACAAGATGTAATATTTTCTGCTTTTCATATCAGTTAATATTTTAAAATAATAATAGGATAGAAATAATTCTCTATTAAGTAATCATCTGAGTTAAATATATACTAACAGCTTTTTATAAAAGGCCCTTAATTTTCTACTTAATTCAAGCTTTAAAAAATAAAAATCAATTAAGGTTCAATGTTAAAAGAAATGCATTATCCAAGGGCTAATTTTAAAGCATGCGTCCGTCTTAAATAGTCAGTAATTTAGGCGTTCTGAAAACTGGCAATTGTAGTTACCACTGTCACAATCAAACACATCCACAGAGAGTATAAATAACAGTTTATCTGGATGACTGTGGTTCAGAAGTAGGACTTCCCTTTCCTTCTGAGAGCTCTGGGTTTGTCCCTTCAATCTTCTTCAATGTTCTCAAGAATTCTTTCTCTTCAGCCAGAGGGAAATGTTACTTTTTATATCATGTAAAAGAGTTAAATATTCAAATAGGGAATTTTATTATTTTTTAAAAAATTTATTTATTTAGGTAATCGCTATCCCCAACGTGGGGCTCAAACTCACAACCCCAAGGTTGAGAGTCACATGCTCTTCCGACTGAGCCGGCCAGGTGCCCCGGGAATTTTAATCTTGTATTAAAACACACAATATACTCATTCACTTCTGTTCAAAGGAAAAATTACACTGCTTTCTCCTTTCTGAATCCTAGTTATCTAAGAAAGGAGCCGGGAACTCACAGTTACCGGGCGAAGCTTCAACCTCCCCTACCTGGCCTTGCCAGGCTGCAGAAGGCTTGTAAAGTCAGCACATTTGACTGATGTATTTGTATCAGATAATGCTGAGCAGAGGGGACAGAACACAGAATGGAGCGCCAACCAAGGACAGGACTCACCTGGGGTGAGAACACTCCACCTTTAAAAAGTAAACACATATATGCTAATTACGGACGCCGGTGGAAATGTGGCATGCTACCTTCTGAACGGTGTCATCCCAATCATCCACTGGTCAGGTCTCCCGTAAAGGCGTAAGACTGGGGATCCAACTACAAATTCCCGGTATTCTATTTGAAGAATGATACCCGCCAGTAAATGCTATGGGGTCGGGTATAATCAAAGCTACATAGCGTGTGGCCAGTTGAAGTGAGTCAAACGTAAACAGTGGACACTGAACTGTGGGATCCAAGTACTCTGCCTGAAAAAGTACCAGCTTCCAACTGGCCACCCCTTTGTCCCTACTCTTACCTCCACCCCAACTCCAAGACCCCAGGCTTGAAAGTGCGTAGTTGGTCTTGTGGTGTTTGATTTTTTTTTTTTTTAAAGGAAATTATGGGGTCGTCCGGGTGGCTCAGGCAGTTGAGCGTCCTGCTCTTGATTTTGGCTCAGGTCACGATCTCATGGTTCATGAGTTCCAGCCCCACACTGGACTCTGCGCAGAGCCTGCTTGGGATTCTCTCTCTGTCCCTCTGTCTCTCTGCCCCTCCCCAAAGCAGATGTGGGTGGACACTTGCTCTCTCTCTCAATATAAACATCTTTTAAAAAGGAAATTACAGGGGCACCTGGGTGGCTCAGTCAGCTGGGTGTCCGACTTCAGCTCAGGTCATGATCTCACAGTCCGTGGGTTCGAATCCCACATCGGGCTCTGTGCTGACAGCTCAGGGCCTGGAACCTGTTTCAGATTCTGTGTCTCCTTCTCTCTCCGCCCCTCCCCCGCTCGCTCTCTGTCTCTGTCTCTCAAAATAAAATAAAGACGTAAAAAAATAAAAATAAAAATAAATAAATAAATAAATAAAAAGGAAATGACAAAGCCTTCTGCTTCGGAGAACCTGAGGATTCTAAACTTGAATGAAGAACGAAATTGTGATCAGTGAGTCCGTGTCAACAGCTCCCCTTAAGAGGACAGACAGCACACATGGCACTGAGCGGCTGGTCTTCAATCCCAGACTGGACGCCCCCACACTGCACATATGCCAAGCTACATAAAAGGCCTCTCGACAAGGCTGCAAGTGGGTTAAAAGCATCCTTTAAAAAAATATATAAAGCAAAGCGTATCCTTTTATTCCAATCTTGGCCATACAACTTAGAAATACTCAAACAGGAGACGCAGCGAAGCTCTCACCCACACTGCTGGGGACTGTAAGCAGGTGCAGCCCTTTGTGAGTGCAATTTGACAACATGTACCGAGCACCTTGACATATTCGTGCCCTCTGACCGAGTCATTCCTCAAAAAGGCAAATCCATTCTAAGAAAGCTATCCAGAAAAGGAAAAAGGGTTATTTGGGGAGATGTCATCTTATTTATGGAAGCAAAAAAATGAAACTAATGTCTAGACTATTAAAACTTCATTAGACTATCAGGCAGTCAGTAAAAAAATTATCATTGCAAAGAATACATACTGATATGAGGAAATACGTAGACAGTGTAATCGCAATGAGATTTTTAAAAAGATTGAAAAATACACATCAAAACACTGACACTGACTGCCTCTGGACAGAATGATTAGTATGGGAACTCTACCACATTTATCTCTATTTTTTGAGTTTTTTTCATATAGAGTACATACCATGTATATATTATTATATATGGGGGGGAATAAGATAAATATGGGGGGGAAGACAGATCTCCCTCTGTACTTTTCAGAACTTAGAGTCTACTGAAATCATGAATGCTTCTACTTGACCTATATAAAAATGGGAAAGAAGTTTCCTAGAACACGAAATAAAAATGTTCATGACTGGTTATTTACTGAAGCAAATCTTCATTGGCATGTTTCAAATTTGTAAATACGTGATGCCAAAACTGTAAGAGAAAAGTGAGGGAGACAAAGGAATCACTGGCTTCTCCTAACCTATTTTTTAAATTTTTCTTTAATGTTTATTTTTTGAGAGAGGCAGTGCAAGTGGGGGAGGGGCAGAGAGCGAGGGAGACACAGAATCTGAAGCAGGCTCCAGGCTCCTAGCTGTCAGCACAGAGCCCCACAAAGGGCTTGAGGTCAAGAATCGTGAGATCACGACCTGAGCCGAAGTGGGACACCTAACCGCCTGAACCACCCAGGCGCCCCTAACCTATTTCTTTTTCCATTTAAACTTAAACTTGTCCCTGTCCTCCTATTTTGGCTCAACGTGCCAAAAAAAAAAAAAGTAAGTGCCTTATGGGTTTATCCTAATTGTTTCTGAACAGCTCTTTCTATGCCAAAGCATTTGAACTTTTCATCTGTGTGCAGACAGAATCTAATTTATGAATGGGTTGCGTTCCAAACATTCATTTTTCAGTTGGCTGTTTGTTTCTACGAGGAAACAGATTCCAAGTCCTAACATTATATAGTAAGAGCCTGGTTCTGTGAGGGAGGGGTCAGGTGAAAAGAAAGTTTCTTCTCAAGTTTGTGGACACAGAAGAGAGCTGGCGGAAATCTTCTAGAAGGTAAAGCTGATGAGTAACGCACTGAGACAGGTAAATCTTGGACCAGGGGAATTTGAGGAGTCAGGGCAGACCTGGTGAAAGACACGTAACTATGGGGCCCCCGGGCACAAGAGTGTGGGCTGGCAACGTGGGCAGGCGGGAGGAGGATTACCAAGGAAATTCAAGAAGGCCACAAAGAAATTAAGTTTGGGGGCGCCTGGGTCAGTTAAGTGTCCGGCTCAGGTCATGATCTCACGGTTTGAGAGATCGAGCCCTGCATCGGGCTCTGTGCTGGCAGTGCGGAGTCTGCTTGGGACTCCTCCTCTCTCTCTCTGCCCCTCCCACACCTCTCTCAAAATTAATAAAAGAAAACTTTAACAAAAAGACATTGATTCCTGGTGCTTTAGATGGGTCTCCAAACTGTTAACACTATGGATAACTCAGTCACGGAGGCTTCCATCCCATTTCTTTCTGGTTTACCCTGGAAGAAGGAAACAATAACGACGACTGCGTGTTTGTTTGGGAAGAGGGGGTTCCAGCCCGGGGAATACAGCTACGGCACAAAAACTGTAAATGCAAATGTTTCTGCCATAATGTGGTAGGTATTCTGAAAAACCTTAAGTTCTGCGTATATGCTAGAGACACAGAACACACAAAACCTACAGAATTCTATCTCCAGAACACTTAACAAAAAAAGAAAAAAAAACACTAAAAATATACACTTCAGTCTCCAAAACTGGTTAATACCAATTAAATACAGAATCGACTTTATCTTTAAAAATAAAATTGTGGGAAAAAATAAAATAAAATAAAATTGTGGGGGACGCCTGGGTGGCTCAGTCAGTGGAGCGTCCAACATCAGCTCAGGTCATGATCTCTCGGTTTGTGGGTTCGAGCCCCACATTGGGCTCTGTGCTGACAGCTCAGAACCTGGAGCCTGCTTCGGATCCTCTGTCCCCCCCCC
>NW_027531522.1:3790236-3801430 GCF_008692635.1 Crocuta crocuta | reverse complement strand
ACTCTCTGCCCCTCCCCTGCGCTCTTTCTCCCTCTCTCTCTCAAAAATAAATAAACTTTGAAACAAATAAATAATAAAAATACAATTGTGAAGACTGCCCCGTGGAAAGAATGTGAGAGACGACTGAGCTTGCAAATTCTAAAGATTAGGACACAGTGCAGAAAGATTAGAGAGAACCACGGATTTACTACTTCTAAGACTGAACACCGGGCCACCGGAGACCCGAGGAAAAACACGCGGGGACGCAGAATGGCACACGGTTCTGCTGCCCTGCCGGGGCTGTGACCTCTGGCCGTCTGTCAGTGTACTCTGCACTGACACGCTCAAGGAGACCTGAGCATGTGCCGAGGTCCACAGCGTGTGCCGTCGTTCCCTATTTCCCAACCGCATGGCAACTGATCTGCACGATAGAAACACACACGCAGCAGCAAAGACAGCACACTGATCCATCTCCTAAAGCAGCGGCACGTCTGTACGGGAACTTGACAAATCCCCTTTTCTTTTCTTTTGTCCAGACTGAGCAGCACCTGAAAGCTTCCTCGAGGCTACCAACACTTAATGAGTTCAACAAGAATTTCGGATGTGAGAGCAGAGAAAAGCGGGGCAAAGGGGGGCAGCTGCTGGCACCCAGGGCACCTCTGTGCCCATCAGAACATGAGCTTCCTCTCTGCAAATTGCAGAGAAGTTGCCTGTTTCTGGCAAATGCAGCCCCTGGCCGTGGGGGCACACGTGGCAATACTGATTTCAGCCCACACCCGCCCCCCGGCACCTGGGCTCCCTCGGGCAGGCAGCGCGGTCATGGTTATGTGCCATGCCACGGAGGTTGTCCGGGGGCTGTCATACAGCACACCTTCCTCAAAGTGCAGGCTGGGGAAACATAAATGAAGCATGCTTACAATGACAGATAACATGACGCTCTGAAATGGTAGGGTGTCTTGCAACTTACAGATACAATTCTAATCCTAAATTACCAAGCCTAAAGAAATTAATGCAAATACAAGTAATGCTTATAGAAATATGTGTGAAAGAATGGAAAGTGAATAAGATCATGAAAAGAGAAGATGGGAATAACAGAACCCCTCCAAAAAAGGTTCAGCAATTTGGGACGCCTGTGGGTGGCTCAATCAGTTGAGTGTCCGATTTCAGCTCAGGTCACAATCTCACGTTCGTGGGTTCGAGCCCCACGTCGGGCTCTGTGCTGACAGCTCAGAGCCTAGAGCCTGCTTTGGATTCTGCGTCTCCCTTTCTCTCTGCCCCTCCCCTGCTCATGCGCTGTCTCTCACTCTCAAAGATAAAGAAACATTTAAAAAAATGTTTTTTTAAAGGTTCAGCAATTCCCTGAAAATGACACAGGCCTTTTGTATCTACTACTCACTCTGCTGATAACCTGTTTTCTCTAGTCTCTTCACCAGGTTAATGACAATTCACTTTCCAAGATCCAACTTACAAAGGACACCCTTTCCCAGGGCAGTGTATCAATCCTTCGTTGTCTGCAGTGTCTGTGCACACAACTTGAGAGGAGGAGTGCTACCCAGGAGACAAAGCTTGAGGACTGTCGCTGTTCCTCCATTCAAGTGCCATAGGCAGCCCAGCTCCAGCTCCGGGGGCCACAGCTGGCTGGATCCCATGGCAGACGACTCCCTTTCTGCCCCTCCCCCTTTCTGTCACTCTTAAGAAATCCCAAGTTAGGATGCAGGGTGGCTAACTACCATGGTAAAGGACCTGGATTCCAGGACAAATAAGTTTAGAAGCTGTATGGGGTCTATTTCCATCCAGCAGATGAGAAATGACAGTATCCTTGGAGAAAAGGTTCACAGAAAGTGATGCCAAGATCAGAAAGACCGTGAGGAAGGAGGCACTTTGGGTCCTAGCCTATATGAGGCTCAGTGAGGGTCCTGCCCTTGACCCAAAAAATCTGTTTTTCCTTTAGCTCATCAGACTTTCTTGACTGTCATTTACAACCAAATAAACCTTCTGTTAATTCACCATTTTATCACCTTGTTTACATAATTACATGCCAATCTGCCCTGTAAGGCTGTAAACTCTCTATACAAAAACTCTTTTTCAGGGTCCTTTCTTGAAGGCTCTAGAGGAAGTACCAAAACACACAAACCAATTTTAAGTTATTAGAAGAACTTCATTAGATATAAAAATGACACTTTTTACAAAATGAAGTACTAGTTACAGTTGGACCATTACACCACAGGGGTGCCTGGGTGGCTGAGTCAGTTGAGTGTCCAACTTCAGCTCAGGTCATGATCTCCAGTTTCTGGGTTCGAGCCCCGCATCAGGCTCTGTGCTGATGGCTCAGAGCCTGGAGCCTGCTTCAGATTCTGTGTCTCCCGCTCTCTCTGTCTCTCTCCCACTCATTCTCATTCTCTCTCTCAAAAATAANATTAGATATAAAAATGACACTTTTTACAAAATGAAGTACTAGTTACAGTTGGACCATTACACCACAGGGGTGCCTGGGTGGCTGAGTCAGTTGAGTGTCCAACTTCAGCTCAGGTCATGATCTCCAGTTTCTGGGTTCGAGCCCCGCATCAGGCTCTGTGCTGATGGCTCAGAACCTGGAGCCTGCTTCAGATTCTGTGTCTCCCTCTCTCTCTGTCTCTCTCCCACTCATTCTCATTCTCTCTCTCAGAAATAAATAAATATAAATTTCTTTTTTAAAAAAACCCACAACTCAGGATTCTGTTCAGGGTGGGGACATCAAATGCTGAGTTAGCCACCAAATGCCGGATTGATCTATAAACTNAAATTAAAAAATATATATATATATAATTTTGTCCACATATTAGTTACATAAGTACTGCTAATACAGAACCCTTGTTGGCTAATAGCCCAAAAGTTAACAGTAATGTAATAGAGCGAGAATGGTAAGAAAACTATTTAGGCAAGCCAGCCAGAAAGCCCAGAGTGGTCCCCCACTCCCTCCTCCCCAGCCCCCACTATTGCTGCCAAATCCAGTTGACATTACTTCCAAAATATCCCTCAGGCACACCCTTTGTCTTTAATACGGGGACTGACAGGTCCAGCCCCAGGCCTGCCGGCATCTAAGAGTTGGATGTAAGAGGTCCACTTGGTCCCAGAAGCCACTGTGGCCCCCAGGGCTCTGACGGTCTCATGGTTTGAAATAAACAGAAGTCAGAACCTAGAGCCTATGGAGGGGCATCTAAACCCTTCATGAGGCTAAAATCCAAAAGGGTCGCTCCCTCAGGGTAAGTACAAATCAAAAACAAACCCATTCCACTCCCCCCAGGCGAGGGCAGCCCAAATTTATATCACGTGACACTCAAAAAATTCCACACGGTGAGTTAGTTCAAAATGGCCTTGACCTGTAGCATCCCTAGCCACCCCTCAGCCACATGGCAAAGACAAGCAGTCCTCTCTGAAGGGACACCCTTTCACCCTGACAATCAGAGAATTCCCCCCAGGTAACTGTCCAAGGAAAATGAGCAGCTCATAGCCAAAAATAACCAAGTGACTATGGGCAGGAGGCACCATGAATAAGAACCAGCAGAAATACAACACTGTGGAATAATACCCACAAAGATGCGGGATATTGGGATTAGCATTATTTTTATGTCAGTTAAAGAATCTTAAATTTGGGGCACCTGGGTGGCTCTGTCGGTTAGGCATCCAACTTTGGCTCAGGTCATGATCTGACGGTTCATGGGTTCGAGCCTCGCATCAGGCTCCGTGCTGACAGCTAGCTTAGAGCCTGGAGCCTGCTTTGGATTCTTTGTCTCTCTCTCTCTCTCTGCCCCTCCCCTGCTCACGCTGCCTCTCTCTCTCTCTCAGAAATAAACAAAACATTAAAAAAAAATTTTTTTTTAAGAATCTTAAATTTAATTAATGGCACGCTTCTGAATACTAGAATTCTTAGAGGGATACCTAAAGTCATTAAAAGACCCAAACTACAGGGAATGAATCAGAAATAACAGCACGGTGCATTCTTCTATACAATAACATCTCAGATTGTTCAGGAAGGCATTTATAGTCTTCACAGAATTCACTTGGTGGCCCTTCAACACTGTGACACTCTAAGAAAGAAGTGGTTACTCGCTGCACCTTCTCTGCTCCATGCTCAAGGCCAAGTTCTTGCATGCTGCTGTAGACCAAGCTTGTCCTCTGACACTGGCTTGCAGTCACCGCACACCTCTTATCCCCGACTTGCAGCAAGTTCCCCCGCTCTCACTGTCCAACCCGTTCAGCAAAATGCAGTAAATACCGTGCTCGATCACACCAAAAATGAATTTTACATGTGGATGAAAATTTAATGTCGAAAGGCTCGCAGTACACCAGCTGAGCACTCCTGGACTATTGTTTACCGAATTGAGCTTCATCCAGACATTCAATAGTATTTACTGGGCACCTACTGCATACAGGCACTGTTCTAGGTGCTGGGATACAGCAGTAAGTTAGGCAGTCTCAGCCACCGTGGAATTTAACACCTTAGTTGGGGGGAGAGAAATATGTAAACAACTCAGTTTCTGGCTGGCGTGAGGTGTCTCAGAGAAAACAAGTGTAATATGAGTGGAGGACTACCGGAAGTTGGGGAAGCCATCCAAGAAGACAGCCCGTTAGCTGGGAGGCTAAAATGACAGCCATTCAAAGACTGGAAGGAAGGCCATTCCAAAGAGGAAAGTAAATGCAGAAGGTCTGTGGCTGCCCTGAGTTTGACTTCATTAAGGAACAGAAATTCAGGCCCAGTGTGGCTGGATCAAGCAAGTCATGGAGACAGCAGGAAGGGATGAGGGCAAAGAAAGAAGCAGGGGCCGGGCAGGGAAGTCCTTACAGGCCAGAGAAGAGTCTGGGGCTTCCTCCCGATGCAACACGAGACCCAGTGTTCTGGAGTAAGCGACTTTATAACCAGAGAAGAATCAAGGTTGGCGCCAAGGTTCTTGGCTCGAATGGNTGGGGCATGGCAGAGCTGGGGGAGCGGGGGAGGAGGAGAAGAGCCCTGTGTGGGTCACATCGGAGATGCCCGCTTGGTATTCTGGTAAGAAACTGAATATGGAGCCCAGGGGACTCAGAGCTGAAGATGGAAATTTCTCAACCATCAGCATGAAATGCCATAAGACTAAATAAGATCATGTAGATAAACTGTGCCTAGTTATAGAAGACCCTGGAAAGAGCCCCAGGACATTCCAACGTTTAGAGATTGGATAAGGGAGGAGGAACCTGGGAAGGTATCCAAGGAGGGGTAGTGGGTGAGACAGAAGGAAAACAAGGAAAGACACAAGAAGGGAACCCTGGGATTTGAAACCATGATCATCGCTGGTGCCGGGTCCCTGCAGCTGGGATGACGAAAGCTAGGCAGTAGTAGGTTCGAGAGAGAAGGGTGGGGGAGGGAGGCAGCCGTGACAGATAACTGCGGGAGGCAGTGGCAGCAGACATGGCTTTGCAACTTCTCCTAGAAAAAGGAACAGAGAAACCGAGTGGACACTAACATGAGGATGTTACATCACAGGAGACTTTTGTCGTCCCGGATATGGTTTTGTTTTCAGGGGGTGAATCCCAGCGCAGGGAGCGCTGTCCAGTACTGGGTGCTGCAGCGACAGCAACAGTCTCGTCCGCCCGGGCCCGCCCGGGAGCTACTACCCACGTGCGCTGTGGGGTGCTTGACAGGAGAAACTGAACCTTCCAGATGTGATTTTAATTCAGTGCAATGTACTTAGTCATGTGTGACTCTCTCAGGGGGTCATCATTCTCTCGAGGATTCATCACACACAGTCAGGGGACAAATCCTGAATAGGTCTCCTTATTTTTAGCGCTATTCCTTCTGTGGATCTTGCTACCTCAGCACGTAGCCCAAGGACCTCATGACCTAAGAGCACGATAAATGCAGAGTCTCAGGACTGACTCCAGACCTGCTGAATTGAAATCTGCAGGTTTAAAGTGTTCCCAAGTGATTCACACACACATTAAATTTTGAGACGTACTCTCAGGTGCTTATGAATATGCCACCAGCCTGAGTGCATGTGAATTTGATCGGTTTTTTTGGTATCAATTACTAAATCCCTATTATGAGTTAGTTGCAGTTCTAGAATTTAAATACATTATCTTACTTAACCCTCAGAATGGTCCTGTGAGAGAATCATCATCATCTGTATTTTAAGAATGAGTAAACTGAGGCTCAAGTGGATACACCGTCTGTTCAACGGGTCTGTAACTGAGGGAGGCAGGACATGAACCTAATCTATCCGACCACAAACCATTCTGCCAAACTGCATCAATTCCCTTCAATCCCAAAATTCGTGTTTCAGAGGGTATGCTGGCTGAAGTTATTACTCTGACTGTATTTTCTCATCAACCTACGGCAGATTTGTTTATTACAATTCCTGCTGAAAATCTTTCAAAAGGCAGGGCAGGCGGGCCTGGCTTAGTAAGAGGAATCATTGTCTTGTGATGGGCATCATTGGAACCCCCCAATTCAAAAGAGGGTTATTTGGTAAGTGGAGAAGGAAATGCACTCTCTTCCCAAATCCCAAATTGTAGGGGGCATAAAACCATTTCCCTAATAATAAAGGTTGTGTCTGCTTGGCATTCTTCTTTCCTCTAAAGGAAAGGAAAGATGGGGTGCCTGGGTGGCTCAGTGGGTGAAGTTCCTGACTCGGATCACGATCTCACGGTTGGTGAGATGGAGACCGGCAACGGGCAATGCGCAGGCAGCGCGGAGCCTGCCTGGGATTCTCTCTCTCCCTCTCTCTCTGCCTCTCTCTGGCTCGTGTGCACTCGCTCTCTCAAAATAAATAAATATTAAAAGTAAAAAATTTTAAAAATGTATTTATAAAGAGAAAAACTAAATGTGAGACTAGTTCTTAAATGGTTATGTTTTACATTCAGTAAGTTTCTTTTTTTTTGTTTTGTTTTACATTTATTTATTTTTGAGAAACAGGACAAAAGTAGGAAAGGAGCAGAGAGAGAAGGAGAACCATAATCCGAAGCAGGCTCCAGGCTCTGAGCTGCCAGCGCAGAGCCCCATGTGGGGCTTGAACTGCAAACCGTGAGATCATGACCTGAGCCGAAGTCGGACGCTTAACCGACCGACCCACCCAGGTGCCCCCCATTCAGTAAGTTTCAGCTAACGTCTAGCTAGTTACTACTTTAATTTAACCGCCTCATGATATCCTATTCAGTCAATAGTTCACAGTCACTCATTTCATTTTCAAAACGTAGTCTCCTTCTTTCATTTTTTTCAATGCCCAAATATAAACCCACAAACCCCTAAGCCACCACTATTTCTCCAAAACAGCGTTTTACCTATTGCAAGTCCCAGGCCTTGCTGACAATGTAACAAAAGCTATGGTTGCTCAACCCAGAAAACTACGTATTGGCTCAAACAGGCAGCACATGGCACCCGGACACCAAGATAAACACCGGGCTCTCCAACCGGGACACATAACCGCCTGATACTGCCTGCTAGCCAGGCCCTCGCTATTCTTGGCTTTTTGGTTTGGTTTTTTTTTTTTGAAAGAGAAAGAGACAGAGCATGAGCAGGGTAGGGGCAGACAGAGAGAATGAGAGACAGACAGACTGTGAAACAGGCTCCAGGCTCAGAGCTGTCAGCACAGAGCGCGACTCAGAGCTTGAACTCAGGAACCTTGAGAACATGATCTGAGCGGGAAGTTGGACGCTTCACCGACTGAGCCTCCCAGGTGCCCCAAGGCCCTCTCCATTATTCTGGGAACTGTTCCAACAGACAAGGGCTTCCATCTTTTCCTAACTGCTTAGCCCAGGGGTGGGGTGCGAGATGGGTCAGAACCCATCGGTGGGATTCTTCTAACTGAATCAGAAACATAAAGTCCCTTTTGGGGGGCAGGAATTACAAAATGCCAAATTCAGGAACCATCAGTTCCCTGTTGTGTGGAGGAAACCAGTCAGCTATGAGCAAGAATAAAGCCAAAGCGCACAGAAAAGTCCCAAGTGTACCCAAGCACCTGGTCCCAGTTACTGCTGCGCTCGCTCCTATTCCGTTCTCCTGGTTTGGCTGCTAATCCGTTCTTGTGCTGTGAAAAACCTCTAAAACCCGCCTAATATTTAAAGTTTCTGGCTACGCTCATTCACATTTCTGACTTTAGCATTAATACGGACTCCTTCTAAATACAGTATTTGTTTTAAACAAGTTCTATGTCTTTTAAGGTTTTTTTCTATACAAATGAATTCCTTTCAATATTTAATTAGGTTTTTAAATTCTCATTTCCAAAAGGCTCACACTGCACTCTACATAAAAATCTTTTAGAATATCTCACTTTAAAACAAGTCTTGGCTCATATCATTCTACATGTTCCACGCACTATTAAAATATAATTTTAAGAAGCTAACTGCCTGATCATTTTTAGTTTAATTCCAAATGTAACAAGACAAAATTGCCTTCTGGAGTCGTCTTTTCCTTTATGTATTCAATTATATTCCCTGCTTAAAATACTTAAAATAAAAATTGGCAGTGATCCATTCACTGATGGGTATTTTAAGTTAGAAAGCACTAACATATCGAATTCACCACACAAAGTCAGGCTTATTCTTGTCATTGAGAATTACCACCACAATTGACTTGGAAATTTCCACCTTCATTGCAAGTTTTTACATTTCAATCAAATAGACTTGGACTTCATAGACCGCAATGCAGTCCAACTCCAATCAATCCAACAAACTCTCAGTTCACACCTGTCTTACAATCACCACAGATACCTTCCCTCTGGTGATGGCCTTGAAAATTCCCTGAATGCTGCTGCATTTTCAAGGTTACATCAGTACGGCAACTTTAGTTCTACGCTATTAACTACTGCTACTCGCTGGATCCTAATATAATGCTCCGAATCAAGGAGGATGTAAAAACACTTGAATCTTGAAGTTAGAAAGATACTTGGAAATCGTCCAGTCCAATCACCTTACTTCATAGATGCAAACATCGATGCAAAGACTAGTTAGTTATCATGCCCAAGGTCAGGAGAATTAGAACACATGTACAATGAACATTTTACCGTAGTCTGTAGAAGGTTCCCAATCCCCTTATAAGATGTCTACGTGATAAAAATAAGTATGAATTTTCTTTATAGTACTCCAAATGTTAGTTATTTCTAAATATCCTTAAAATAAATTCCAGTGAATTATAAAAGCATGAAACTGCTAGATGCATGACAAATCCTTTCCCACTAATTCTGGCCACATTATAAATGTAGAACAGTGTTAGAGGTGGCTGGCTGATAGAGTACATGACTCTTGATCTCAGGGATTGGGAGTTCAAGTTCCATGTTGGGTGTAGAGATTACTTAAAAATAAAATCTTCAAAAAATAAATTTAAAAAGAAACGTAGGAGACTCTAATTTCAATTACCTGCTCCTTCTCTGATCCGCTATCTCAAATGTCCCTATTCATATACAACACTATGTTTGCTCCTTCTTAATAATGCTGATGTAGTTTATTCTCACTTTATACTGTAGACTTGGGTCACATTTGGTCAAGTTCATATAAAAACATTGATCTAGTATTAGATTTTGTCACCTAAAGTGAAATCAACCAGAAATACATGGCATCTTGGTACTTAGATTTCACAGCTGTGTATGTATGTGTATATGTACATATATATACACACACTTTTTTTTCAGAAATAATAAAGAAAATAGACATTTTGAGGGGCTCCTGGGTGGCTCAGTCGGTTAAGGGTCCGACTTTGGCTCACATCATGATCTTACTTTTCGTGGGTTTGAGCCCCTTGTCGGGCTCTGTGCTGACCCTTAGCTCAGAGCCTGGAGCCTGTTTCGGATTCTGTGTCTCCCTCTCTCTCTGCCCCTCCCCTGCTCACGTGGTCTGTCTCTCTCAGAAATAAATAAAAAAACATTTAAAAAAAAAGAAAATAGACATTTTGAAAAAGAAGGCCACGAAACAGACCATTTTTATGTCAACTAAGCCCTCAAAATAAAGATATTTGGACAAAAAAACTGAGTGGCACTTTTAGCCATCTTTTGCAGTGTCTGGTACTGTCTATGTGGCCAATACAAAGTTACTGAATGAATAACATGGTTACACTACATACTATAAAACAACTCCTCCGGACGACTAACAGTTGCTACCTTTACTTGAGAGCAAAAGAAAGTAACAGGAAGTGTACCATCGACAAACAATGTATCATTTTTATAAGCCTTGGATACCTTAGGAATTTCCACTTAGCAAGAAACTCTAAACCAAATGTAGCAATTCATAAATATAAGGTAGCAACATAAGTGGTTACAATAAAACATGCACAACTAGGAGATTTTGTGAAGCAAAATGGAATTCGGACTAAATCCCGGAAAGCACACTCTGAGCAGCAAGTGCTGGAAGCCCTTTACTACGATTAAACCCTCAGACACAAACACTCTCTGACCCAAACACCAGAACTCCGACGGACATACAAGCACCAATAAATACAGAACTAACAATAGTCGCTTTAAAAAAAAAAAAAAGCAACAAAAATTAATAAAAAAGCTTAACAGATTAGACATAACTCTATATTGCAGACTTACCGTACAGGAAAAATTCCATTTTATTTACTACAATAAAACTTAGAGGAGAGTTTTGGTGCATTAACATATGCTGTCGGAAAAGCTCGAATTCCTAATAATAGCTAAAGAACTTATCAGGAAGTGAAAATGAACTGCAATGGATCAGGTACTCAATTCTCAACTTTCTTAGACACAATCACTTCATGCAAACACAATATATCCCGCCACCGTTTCACGTTTTCCCCAGCTCACCCTGGGCAAGAAAAATACAAACGGCTTCTAAGCTGTTGTAAACAACTTCATTACATTGTGAGTGTTCTTTAAAAAAAAAAAAAAAGTACGGTTTTCTGCCATTTCTATTATGCTGAAAAGGGCACACAGACATCCACAGAAATCAAAAGTCCGGAGAGCAAGCTTACACTGCTCCTCACATGCTAACTGACTGCAGTGGGTTAAGGTCACGGTCAGAATTCACAAGCTCATTTAAACTTTCATGGCTCCGCCGACAGCTCCTATCAGGTTTCCAGACCGTAAGGAGATTAAAACTGCGGGAGTTTCTCGCAGTAACATCAGCAGGAGGCTATTTCAGACCCTCAAACCGCAGTCCGCATAGCCCGCAGCCGCGCGCCTCCACCACCTCGGGCTGTGTGTTAAGCTAACCCTCCGGAGCGTTCTCCTTGGTGCCTTGTAAGCAAACCCCCAAC
>NW_027531522.1:3789886-3790110 GCF_008692635.1 Crocuta crocuta | reverse complement strand
GCCTTCTGCCTGGCTCCCCAAGGTGGGGGAGGAGGTGGGGAGGGGAAGACTCCCTGCCAAGCAGCTCTTCTGCCCGCACAGCGGCAGGGCGACGCGGGAGAGGAGCAGAGGAAGATGCTCAACGCCAGGGCCATATTTACACGAGCTGCTTCTTCGCCAAAAAAGATTCCGTGCGTCGAATAATATCGCCTTTAAAGGAAAAGGGACCTAAGCGCTAACGTCGC
>NW_027531522.1:3785021-3789794 GCF_008692635.1 Crocuta crocuta | reverse complement strand
GCCGGGCCCCCTCTCGGGCTCCCCGCCCCGCAGCAGCTGCAGCAGAAGGAGGAGGGGAGCGAGGAGGAAGAGGAGGAGGAAAGGGACTGCGCGCCGCAGCCCGAGCCCTTACCGAGTGGTTTACCCCCCACATCAGGACACTGAGCAGCGGGTCGCTGGCCCGAAAGAGCTTCACTTTCTGCGCTACGAAGTGCTTCTTNAGGGCCACCCCTCCTGCTCCCCGGGGAGAAAGGTGGGGGGCAGGACGGGGTGGGGGGCATCGGAGGAGAGGAGCCCCGGAGGCTCCGGGAACCGCCACGTAGCGGTACCAGGACTCGGGAGAGCCGGCGGGAGCTGAAATGCTGCGTGGAGACCCGGGCGTNACCACTCACCACCTCCACCAGGCAGGACCCTGGATTCCTTATCCACAGCACTTGGTTTCGCCTGGAGAATCGTGCCCCCGACTGCACCTTCTACTTCAAATGTTCCGCGACGTTCCTTACATGTCTTCCTTTTATCCCCTGCACTCACCTTCCACGGAGATCTGTTCATTGCCTTCGTCCACGGACACCTTAATGCGGGGCATGACNCCCCCCCGTACCTTCCGCTGGAATCCCCCTCTTCTGCGTGCTTGCCCGACTCAGCCCACTGGGCAAGCCCGGTATCTAGTGTCACTGTTAACTCCACGCCACAGCCAATACCCACCGTGTGCTCGGTGATCTGCCGGGCTCCGTCCCGGAGACAAACGATGGTGACCCTTCAAGAGCTGGAGTCTCCTGAGGGTGGGGAGTGACAGATCTTGTGGGTCAGCCGTTCATGTGCTCCTCTTTTTTCCCTTTGCCCTCTAAATAAGAAGTTGCCCCAAAGTCTTCTTGTTCTTTTCCTCTTGGGTCATAGTCTTGTCCAATATGGTGTCTGCTCTCCCAGCATCAACTGTCATCACTCTTAGTGATTAAAAGAAACAACCTAAACTTGCAGTGAGAACACATGGGAGTTGCACATTTCCTCCACTTAATTGGAGCACATTTGTTAGCCTCTCTGAGCCTCAGGTTGCGTTAGCAGAAGGGACGATCAGACACAAATGTCGCTTTAGGGACTACCCTGGGCCCGGTATTTATGGTTCTGCCCTACCTACTTTAAAGGATGTTTATCAGAATCGAACTTTAGCAGTAGCCAAGGGCTATAAAAAGCCCTTTGCAAACTAGTCAGCATTATATACATACTAGATAAAATGTAGAGTACTTGCAGATAATCCATATATTCTCCACTGACCTCAAAAAAGTAAATGTCCAGGTGAATATATCAGTTATCCACAAGCACCTTTAAAAAGTGAGAGTACGGGCGCCTGGGTGGCTCAGTCCTTAAGTGTCCAACTTCAGCTCAGGTCATGATCTTGCAGTTCGTGGGTTCGGGCCCTGCGACAGGCTCCGTGCTGACTGCCAGCTCAGAGCCTGGAGCCTGCTTCAGATTCTGTGTCTCCCTCTCTTTCTGACCCTCCCCTGCTCACGCTGTCTCTCTCTCTCTCTCAGAAATAAAACATTTTTTTTAAAAAGTGAGAGTAGGTGGCTCAGTTGGTTAAGCATGTGATTCTTGACTTCCACTCAGGTCATGATCTCTCGGTGACTGAGTTCAAGCCCTTCATTGGGCTCTGCACTGACAGTGTGGAACCTGCTTGGGATCCTCTCTCTCTGCCCTTCCCCCATGTGTGCTCGCTCTCTCTCTCTCTCTCAAAATATAGGAAATAAACTTTAAAAAATAAATTTAAAGTAAATAAATGTCTACAACTGAAATGCATTTTTAAGAAAAAAAGCACCTAAAACCAAGTTCAACATCTTCCCGCGACCCACATGTTGTTTCATTTTTCTATTACATTGGAAATGGCGTGCATATCACTCAGTTACTCCAGCTAGAAGTTCATTTGTTTAACAAATGTTCATTAACCCAGGCTTGAAAGCTTAGAATCATCTTTGATCACTGCCTCTCATCATTAGTCCACATAAACCCCTTGACCAGGTCCTGGCCTTAAAAACAGTTGTGCTCTAATATTATCTCCTCTCTGGTGCTTTCGTGGTCCTCCTCGTTAGAATCAATCTGTTCACCTTAGCGCTTTCCTAACAGTTTGTTTGTTCCTTAGCAATTCCATCATACTTAATTACATACTATTAATGCAAAACAAATGAGTTTACTGTGTATGCTAAAAAACCGACTTTGGTGATGACAAAGTTTTTTTTTTTTAATTTATTTCTAGGAGAGAGAGAGAGAGAGAGACAGCATTAGCAGGGAAGGGTCAGAGAGAGAGGGAGTCACATACTGAAACAGGCTCCAGGCTCTGAGCTGGCAGTCAGCACAGAGCCCGACGCGGGGCTCGAACCCACCAACTGCAAGATCATGACCCAAGCGAAAGCCGGACGCTTAACCGACCAAGCCACCCAGGCGCCCCTGTTTTTTGTTTTGTTTTGTTTTGTTTTTTTGATGACAGAGTTTTGAATGGATCCGCAGGAAGGTGAGACAGGGCCTCACCTGTGGGCACTGTCAGAAGACGTTTCATGTAAGAGGGCAGCAATCTATGGATGTGTGTGCAAGGTGTCATCCCTGTTTAGGGGCATAGGCATGGAGAGGAAAATCCATGTATTTTTAGATAGTAATGGGGAGAGTTGTATCCCTTAAAAGAATTTTTTTCCAACCTTATTAAGTTATAATTGACACAAAAATATTCCATTGCATAAGTTTAAGGAGTACAACCTGACGATTTGATATATATTTATGGTGACATGATTACTACAGTAAGGTCAGTTAACATCTCCATCACACACAATTGCTGTATGTGTGTAATCACGTGTGTGATGAGAACATTTCAGATCTACCCTCTTAGTAACTTTCAAATCTATGATACAGTGTTGTTAAGGGATAAAATTTTGCATGATTTAAGTTGCTTCGAAGGGCATTTCGTATAATGCCATTCGTGACTAGGTCATTAAATGAGTTTGCCAATGACCTTTTGCATTAACTTTGTATCCTGCAGGGGATGTGTGTGATGTGGGAATTCTGGGGTCACAGAAATGACTACAGAAAATACCCAATCCAGTTCTCAAATGATATATGGCAGTCAACTGAGAGCTAGATTTAGGAGATTTCCTGATTTGTTGGCAAACCATTAACAGTCTTGAAAGTAAGATCCATGTGGTGCTCATTATGTTATTATTTTTTTTTAATGTTTTATTTATTTCTGAGAGAGAGAGAGGGGGGCAGTGTGAGCAGGGGAGGGTCAGAGAGAGGGAGACACAAAATCCAAAGCAGGCTCCAGGCTCTGAGCTAGCTGTCAGCACAGAGCCCGATGCGGGGCTCGAACCCACAAACCGTGAGATCATGACCTGAGCTGAAGTCAGATGCTCAACCAACTGAGCCACCCAGGCGTCCCTCATACTGTTATCGTTGAACCTACCATACTCCCATCCAGTAACACCTACAGCAAAGTTTTGGTGAATAAATGAAAAGTAAATTTTTGTCTCTCACAACAAAGTTACACGTGAAGATTCCACACCCAGGAAATGTTTGTGCCGGCTTCCTTTAGAACACTTTATTGGGAGATTAGGTTAGGTTAGGTGTAATATTTAAAGTCAAGCATTAGCTACTATATGGATTTAGCAACTTAGCAATTGGATCGCTATTTTCCTTGAGATGTGTGCGATAATGAAACAACGCATATGACTTTGGTTCAGCACCTAATTCAGACAGCTTATGTCTGTTCAGGCAGAGTCGAAGCACCCAAACCACCAGCATTTAACCATGGTCTTGACCAGAGCCATGGGTAAAGAAAGTAGAACAAGGAAGTTCAATCTCAGGATGCATGTGGTTATGTTGGTCAAGGGGGGGGGTGGCCCCCATTTGTTTGCCTTTGGCCTCTTGGGCCGCTCATCCAGATGCCAAGGCCATCACAGCTGCAAGAAATGCTCCAGCAGCCAAGTTCATTACGAAGAAGGAAAGAAATATAGGGAAGACTGAAAGGCAGATACTTGTTTCTGCTTGCTGTTACTGTGGCACTTGCGTCACTTTCTTTTACTGTAACCAATTCTATTTACTATCTAGCAAAGTATGGGGAAAGGGTTATGTTGATGAAGGTATACAACACCAAAAATGAAGGTGGAAATAAATGGGTGCTGTGTTTTTATATTTTATTGCCCTTTTTTCATAAAAAAAAAAAAAAAAGACTTCCTCAGTTGAATAATTCCAATTAGAATTTTTCATTGAGAAGAGAAATTCAGTGATGCTGTCTGGAAGCTTTTGTGCCTTGAGAAGGAGAATTAGAGCAAGATGTGGGGCTATTCCATTCTATCTAACGTAGTATCTTCCAGAGCCTTGCCATTCACAATAGTATTACTTTGGAAGACCATTTTTAAAGCACATACAGTTGAACCCAAACAAAACATAATGAATGGGACCTAAGAATCCAATTGTGACATATGAATTACTTTTCCTTTGGTGCAGGGGGGGAAGATGAGGGGTGGGGGGTGACATGAGGCGGCCCAGCTTGCCGTCTGGGAGTTCTGAGGGTCTTGCCGTGTTGTCCAAAGCCCTGCTGGGCTGGCTGTGGTTTGGCACCAGCTGGTAGGATTGTCCACCCAAGTGAAATATTGATAGTGATTCTTCTGGCTTCTGCAGCTGGCTGGCACTTCCAGGACAGTCGTAATAATTCCAGGAATCTACCGCTAAGTTGGCAGCCATTCTGTTGGCCTGACTTAGGGAGATTGGATTGGGAGAAGACTAGACATAAAGGAGCCAACAGAGAGAGTGGCC
>NW_027531522.1:3737887-3784976 GCF_008692635.1 Crocuta crocuta | reverse complement strand
AAAGGAGCCAAAGGAGAGAGTGGCCAGTCCCAGCCTGCCTCGCTTTCTCTTTCACTCCCCAAGCCGAAGGGTAAGGACTTTAGTAGCCCCTTTGGAAACTCTGTGGAGGACAGGAGTCAACCTCTGATGCCATTATATTTTGATTATGCATACCTTTTATAATAGAAATGGAAACATCCTACATTGGGAGAGAAATTAAGTGAATTACACAGATCAAAACTGCAGACAATAATGCAACCAATAAAAGTGGTATTTTCAGAGATTGTAATGACATCAAAGAATCCGAGGTTAAGACAAGTGAAAAAAACGGGATACACAATTGTATGTAAGTACGGTTTTAATGTTATAAAATGTGTCTATGTGTGTGTATACATGGAAAAAGAAAATATGTCAATACTGTTAAGAGTGGTATATATCAGTGGTGCAGTTTCGCTGGTGGGTGATTTAAAAACACATATTTCTGGATTTTCTAAAATTCATTTGTGTTATGTTTCTAATATATTTTGTAATGCAACCATCTTCCTGGTTCAATAAATAACACAGCAATAGCATTTAGCACACTAGCTCACTCCTCTAACAGAACAGCCTTTGAAGTCATTCCTTGATATTTATTATAGTTACAGTATAATTTGGGGAATGTTGAACTCAATTTGTACTGGAGCAGGCTGTTTTCCAACACGTAGGAGGAGGAGAAGTTCACAGAGTCCCTAAGAAAGAGAAAAGCCAAATAGGAGGAAAATGGAGATAGGCTTATTTCATCAATTGGGCATCGTAGTCCCAAAGCTCAGAGCCTATGAGTTTTTCATTCTTTTCTTCCTTTTTTAAGAAAAAGTTTGAGTTCAGATTTTTAAAAAATGAATCCAGGGGCACCTAGCTGGCTCAGTTGGTAGAGCATGCAACTCTTGATCTTGGGGTTGGGAGTTTGGACCCCATACTGAGGGCAAAGATTACTTGAAAACAAAATCTTAAAAAAAAAAAGGACTTAAAAAGACAACTGTAAAATTAATATCATAACAAACATTTTATTAACTGTCTACAAAACGTTACACAGTACAGTTTTACTCAGTTTAGTAAAAGATGTCACTACATTTACAAGCAATTTGTTAATTAGCATTTATTTCATAAGTATACATAATGATTGATTAAAACAAAGATAATAAATAGCCGCCCAAAATCTAAATGTTAGTCATAGCCAAAAATTTCAAGAGAAAAATTATAAAAAAATCTTGCCCCAAATATTTTTCAGCCAGAGTATTGTATTAACTGTGGGGTGTGAATTCCTTTTAATATGTTTGACACAATGATGGGGTGGAGCTTCTAAAAATAAGAATGCCCAGCACTTAAGGGAGCCTTTCAAATACTCTAGGAAACAGGAGGGTCTATTCTTTTCGATCAACAATGTCCATACAAATCCATGTGACCTTCAGAAGCCAAGGCTAACTGAAGAGATTGAAGGCATCAGATTGTAGCCTGAGCCCTTTTTCCGGGTTAAGAAAAGAGTCCACAATGTTCAGAAGCAGGAAGCTAGGGGACCCCAGCTGTGTGGAAGCTGGTGAGGACCCTAAATGGGGAGAGAGAAAGCCCTGCAAGGTGTCTGTGAGTTTGCCCCAATCCCATAATGGCTGTGACATGAGTTAAGCTGGACTCTTGTTAAGGTGGCTGGGATCTTCCTCAGTTATTTATTTTTCCATTAACACTTCAGAAAAATGAATTTATGCAACTAATACTTATTGACTCCACCTCTTGTGTGCTAGATAGCGTGCTAGGTACTGCATGTGATTTCTTCCCTCATAGAGTTTTCCGTCTGAGAGGAAACAGAGTAGAAGCAAGTAAACAGATGATCCCATCATTATAGATCGTGATGAGGGTTCTGGAAGTAATCAACCCGGTGCAGGAATAGAAAAACAGGCAGAATGTCAGAGAAAACCTCTCTGAGGAAGAGATGTATAAGACTGAAATATGAGAAACAGTTAGCCATCTGAAGAATGAGGTGAAAAGTGGCCCAGACAGAGGGGCCGTACTGTGTGAGGACTTTTGTTCTAGAACCCAGAGGAAGCCTGTGTTGGCAAAGAAGGCAGGGGTCAGGTCATGGAGACCCTGCCAAGAATTTGAATTTTATTTTAAGTGCAACAGGAGCCCTTGGGAAGCTAATTATTTATTTATAAAAAGATCTCCGTGGCTCCTAGTGTAGAAGAAACTGAAGGAACATGAATATCAAAGTAGGGAGACAAATAAAGAAACTATACAGGAGTCTAGGTAGGAAATGATGGTGGCTTGTGTGAAAAGTAAGGGAGATGATTCACTTTCAGAAATACCAAATAAAAGCTGTGCTGTCTAGTCAACAGGTTTACAAACCCTGGAAATATCTATGAACCCCCTCTCCCCCCCCCCACACAAGGGAGTCCCAAACCCTTAGAACTTCACTTCCTTGTTCTTCCCCTCTCTGTTTCTTGGGCTTATTTTCTCAGGCTTTGCCACAAGCATGTACCAAGGACAAAAGAGGGACTGAAAGTCTCTGTGTCACCTCAGGGAATGTATGTTTGTTCCAATCAGACTACTTTTTAAACATTTCTTTTTTATTTTATTTTAAAAAAGTTTTTTAATGTTTTATTTATTTTTGAGAGAGAGAGAGAGAGACAGCGTGAGCAGGGGAGGGTCAGAGAGAGAGGGAGACACAGAATCCAAAGCAGGCTCCAGGCTCTGAGCTGTCAGCACAGAGCCCGACGCCGGGCTTGAACCCATAAACCTGTGAGATCATGACCTGAGCCAAAGTCGGATGCTCAACCTACTGAGCCACACAGGTGCCCTCCAATCAGACTGCTTTTTGCCTTAGGTGGGCCTGGGCAAGGTCTGGGTAAGGGTATAGCCTCTGTAGTACTCAGCCAATGAGGAACCAGGGGAGGGATTTGCACTCTAGGAAATAAATTGTCTGCTGTAACTGCCCCAAGTGTGCCTGTCCACAAGACACCTGCTCTTGCAAGACTATCAATGAATAAAGCCTTGCTTCACTGTGCTCCGAGCCTCTGCATTTCTCCTTTGACTGGGTCGATGGGCTTATTTCTAACAGCTTGGACCAAAGTCTTAACAATAAGGATTTTTAAACAATGGACGAATTCATCTATAAGGATCTGTAGCATCGCAAGGTGGATGGGAGCGGAGAAAGCACAAACTTGGCCTCACTTTGAAAAGGAATGCCGAGCAGAAGATCTCAGTCACTCTTTCATTTGTGCTTTTAACATTCCTGCAATCAAGGGGCACTGCGGCTTAACGGCCTATTGCTCTTAACGAGAAGGCACCTAAAGAGAAATCTCACCCCACGTCTGCTGTAACAGTGGTATTTTTCATTCTAAAATTCAGTATGTTCTATATTGATGCTACACCAAGGAAAACCTAGAGAAATAATTGATGTGTATATCTGAAATGCATCCAAGGAATAGAGGCTGGGATCAGCCTAAGGAAAACAGATCACAGCTCTCTTCCTATTGCTGTCTGTATCCAATAGTCAGAGAGGGGGTGCTTCCATGGTCGTTGCCCTTGGAAACCAAATGGAAGCTAGAAAACAAAAGCCTCCCTGTGCTCTAGCACCATGGGTCTGAGTTGGCCAACCCTGTGCAGATCCAGTCCATCAACCCAGGGGGAAGAACTGAAGTAGGAAAGAGGAACAAGGGGTCCCGATGAGATTCCCATTCCTACCCAGGCTGTTTCGACTTCCGTCTCATGGCTCTCAGTTCCTGAAATTGGCTGTTTTGACCTCCCGCCCGAAGCAGAAGCAGCCCAGGGAGCCAGCAGCCAGGAGACCGTTGTAATGGCATCCCTCAGACACATCTGTGTTCCTCACACCTCTTCTCCCAAGCCCAGGGAGCCTCATTTTAACACCCCAGTTTTACCCCAGAGAGCTATATAGAAGTCTGCAAATCCACCGCATTTTCTCAGTTACCTATACAAAGACCTCAGAGTTCCATGCCTGAGTTTCTTCAGTTTTGAGTTTGGGTACCTAGTGTGTAAGTTCGGGTTGCTTTCAGTCATAATACTTTGCTGTCTATTTGTCACCTTATCTAGACCTCTCTTAGTCACTTTCTCAAGTCTCTTGAAGTCTTGAAAGGAAGGGAGTTGGGCTTCATGGGTTGCTTAGACTTAGAAGAGTGACTTTGAATTCCCTTAGGTATTTTTAGTGCCTGCTAACATCCCAACGTTATACTAAGAGGAAGCTATAGATGAAAGCATGGTTACATAAAATTCTAGGCCTGAATTTGAAAGATAGGAGACTGATGATCATTCATAATACTCATACCTTTTGTGCTTTCTTCTTAAATACAACATGGTTCTTTAGAGAGCTGTCGGAAAACTAAATTTCAGTAAGGAACCCTGCTTTTCTTTTATTAATTTGGGCTTTTTCTGTTTTAGCTTCTGCACTCAAATTTTATGTAGGTCGCAACAGTGATATTTTAATACTTGATAAAATAGAACTCAAGGACCAATCTGAAGTCAGAAATAGGTTTATTATCATTTTTTCCTCATTCATTCATCACGTATATGTTGAGGTCTCATAAGATTCTGGGCACAGGGGCTCCTGGGTGGCTCAGTTGGTTAAGTCTGACTTTGGTTCAGGTCATGATCTCACAGTTTGTGAGTCCGAGCCCCACATCGGGCTCTGTCCTGACAGCTCAGAGCCTGGAGCCTGCTTCGGATTCTGTGTCTCCCTGTCTCTCTCCCTGCTCATGCTCTGTTTCTCTCTCACTCCTTCAAAAATAAACAAACATCACAAAAAATAGATTCTGGGCACAAAGATGAATGCCTTGCCTTTGAGGAACTCAAGAGTTTGGGGGAGAAGATAAACCCATGGTGAACCAATCATTTTCAATACTTTATGACTTATATGTTATGGTAAGAGGGTAGGTGTGCCTGGAAAACCACTCCATCAGACTTTGGGGGTAGAGGAAGGGAAGAACCAAAGTCAGTCTTGGCACGGTGGTGCTTAAGTTAAAAAAAAAAGGGGGGGGCACCTGGGTGGCCCAGTCGGTTGAGCCTACGACTTCGGCTCAGGTCATGATCTCACGGTTTGTGGGTTCGAGCCCTGCGTCGGGCTCTGTGCTGACAGCTAGTTTAGAGCCTGGAGCCTGCTTCACATTCTGTGTCTCCCTCTCTCTCTGACCCTCCCCTGCTCATGTTGTCTCTCTCTCTCTCTCTCTCAAAAATAAAATATTTAAAAAAGAAAAAAAACTTATGCAGCAGAATCACAGCATTTTTAAATTTCATTGTTGTGTTTGTGCAAAAAGTAGCTAACTACAAAAAGTTCAAACCTTAAGAAAGGCAGGGACTAAAAAGGGAAAGTTCCCCCTTCTACTTCCTCTCTACTGCCATTTGCATAAGTGGGAATATGCTTTACATATTGCTTTATGACTTGCTTCCTTTCCACTTAACACTATGCCCTGGAGATCTTTCCATACTGTTGCAACAGGGACTCATCTCATTATCACAGATCTCATGCATAAAAAACCGTCATTTTCTTATTCCAGCTTGCACTTCATTTAGCTCTTAGCTCAGTTCTTAGGTGAACAGCAGACCTTCTAGATCACATCCTCTATTAGGTGAATACTCAGTGCANGGGCGGAGGGGGCAGGTGGCTTCTGTGTGCTGGGAAGCACAGGGGAGGCGAGACTAATACCACTGAAGATCACGGGCATCTTCATCTCCCCTCATCTCCTGGGACTGCCCAGGAGACCTCCATCACATCGCAGTCTCTTGTATTCAGGCCTCCCGCTCTGGAAACTTCTCAGCCAGCCAGATTCCAGTTCTTTTCTGGTCTGCCCTTCTCTCTGAACCACCTCCGGCTCCCTAAGAGCATGCCCTGGGCTTTGGTCTGCCCTGAGTCCATCCGTACTACTTGGTGTCTTGGCCCTGCCCTTTCTTTTTTTTCAAATAGTTTTTTGTCAAGTTGGTTTCCATATAACACCCAGTGCTCATCCCCACAAGTGCCCTCCTCCATGCCCATCTCCCCCCTCCCCCCCCAAACCCATCAGTCCTCAGTTTGTTCTCAGCATTCAAGAGTCTCTCATGGTTTGCCTCCCTCCCTCTCCCCGACCATTTCCCCCCTTCTTCTCCCCCACGGTCCTCTGTTAAGTTCCTCCTAATCCTCCTATACGTGCAAACATATGGTATCTGTCCTTCTCTGCCTGACTTATTTCGCTCAGCATAACACCCTCAAGGTCCTGCCCTGTGCCTCCAGATCCAGCTTTCAGCCTCAGGGGACACACTGGATAATCCAGGCCTAGATCTTTCTGATCCTGAAGGCCTCCCAACCCACACTGGGGGACCATTCTGCTGCTCTCTTACTCTGAGAAAATCTCCCAGCTACACCAAGAGTACTTTTTCCTATCTCCTTCTAAAAGGCATGTGTTCATCCCAAACTATTATTTAAGAATAAACTTTACACTCAAGTCCTTTGGACACATGGCTTTTAGATACATAAAAACCTCCTGACACATTTTTTATTTTTAAAAGTTTAGATCTTGTAGGCAAATGCCTTGGCGGGTTTTAAGGAACTATTTTGTTTTACTCTTCTTTAATGTTTGTTTGTTTATTTGAGATAGAGACAGAGTGCGAGTGGGGGTGGGGCAGAGAGAGAGGGAGATCCAGGCTCTGAGCTGTCAGCACAGAACCCTGATACCGGGGCTGGAACTCACAAACTGTGCGATCATGACCTAAGTGAGCCAAGGGCTTAACCTACTGAGCACTCCCCACCCCCTCACCCCACACCCCCTCAATAAACTATTTTGGAAAGAAAACCCAAAGATTTTAACTTTTCATTTGCTGCTTTTGGGCCTTTCTCTGTGGCAATAGATATCAGCATGTCACTGCCAAGATACGTATCAAATAGAGATAGTAGTGGTAGCGACTGCAAATAGTTTTTCTGAGGATTAATAGAAATTAAACAATATATTGATATATCGTATAATGATATATAATTAATACAGAAAGATAAATTAAATAAATATAGATACTTATTTATATTAAACTCTTCAATATAAATTAAGTAAAGATCATGACCTGAGCTGAAGTCAGACGCTTAACCGACTGACTCACCCAGACATCCCTATTTTTTTTAAATTAAGCTCTATACCAAACATGAGACTTGAATTCATGACCCTGAGATCAAGAGCACTCATCACTGTGCCCAGATAGAGGAAGGGGCTTGTATTAATTACAGTTCTCCAAAGAAACAGAACCCATAGGAGATAGATACATAGATATAGACAAAATAAAGAGAAAGAAGTTGATTATGAGGGACTGACTCACAAGATTATGAAGGCTGGGAAGCCCTGTTGATGCAGTTTTGCAGTGACAGTGAGGGTCTGGAGCCGACGGCCAAGAAATACTTCTTGAGATGTCTTTGGTGCAAAAGGGTGACTTTATTAAAGCACAGGGGACATGACCCGTGAGCAGAAAATGTTGCACCGGGGTCATGAGGAGGGACTGATTGTATATCTTTAGGTTAGGAGGGGGTTAGGGATAGGATAAGTCTTGGAAGCCACGTTTCCTTGACCTTGAGGGGGCCAACTAGTATTAGGAAACAGTCATTTCTTACTGTCTAGTAAAACCTCAGCCATGATACCCTTCTGATGTAGATCAAGGGGCCATATGCTTGGAGGATGGTTTCCAACATATATCTTGGGAGGTGGAGATAAAGGAAGTTTCCAAAGGAATTTTTATATATTAAAAGAGAGTTACAGGGGCGCCTGAGTGGCTTAGTCAGTTAAGCGTCCGACTTTCGCTTAGGTCATGATCTCGCGGTTCGTGGGTTCGAGCCCCGCGTCGGGCTCTGTGCTGACTGCCAGCTCAGAGCCTGGAGCCTGTTTCAGTCTGTGTCTCCCTCTCTCTCTGACCCTCCCTTGCTCACGCTGTCTCTCTCTCTGACCCTCCCCTTCTCACGCTGTCTCTCTCTCTCTCTCTCCTAGAAATAAATAAAACATTAAAAAAATTAAAAAAAAAAGAAAAAGAATTTCTAAAAAAAAAAAAAAAAGAGTTACAGGATCCTGGAAGTTGGGATAATGTTAAACTGAGGTTGCCCTTTGCCCTGAGCAGAGAGTCATCTTCAAGGTGGCTGGGATCCTAGAATGTCACTGTGCCTGTCTCAAGGACCTGGGCTGTAGGTTACAAGGAAATTTAATTTTACCTCCCATTTTCTTCTTGCCTTTACACCCACATCACTATGGAGGGAAGGGCGAAGTTGGGGCTCCAGGAAACTGAGTCTGTATGTTTCTGGAGATTAGGCTATTGGTAAGATTGCCTTTGTCTTGTAATTTACTAAGACATTGTAAACTGATGGAGACTCATGTCCTGCGTGACTGGGAGCGCTATCAGTTAACCATCTGTTTTCCCTTTTCCTTTGTTCTTAGGCAGCTAAGAGTGCCTGAAGAATGTCACATATATCCTACTTTTGTGGAGGAGGTGGTTTGGCAGGGAGCTGGCTTGCCTTACGCTCCCTCATCATCACAACTGGTCCAGGAAAGCCCGGTGGTGGTTCTGGTCTAAAGCCAAAGGTTCGAGAACCAGGGAGCCAATGGTGTTAAGTCCCAGTACGAGTCCAAAGACCCGAGAACCAGGAACACTGAGTCCAAGGGCAGGAGAAGATGAATTGTCCCAGCTCAAGCAGAGAGCAAATTTACTCTTCCTCTGCCTTTTTGTTTGATTGAGGACCTCAAAAGATTGGATGATACCCACCCACATTGGTGAGGGGTGTTTTCTTTACCCAGTCTACTGATTCAAATGCTAATCTTTTCCAGAAACACCTTCATAGTCACTTAGAAATGTTTTACCATCTATCTGGGCACCCCTTAAGCCAGACAAGTTTACACATGAAATTAACCATCATAGAGCTCTTGTGATTGACAAGTAGATGCACTAAGTAGATGCAAAGAGGGGGTTTCCCAAAGGAAGGAATGTTACAGAACAGTGCGTGTATTGCTGTTTGTAGTTTTTCACTATTAAAAATGTTTCAATGAAGGGCTTTATATATGCCTATTTGCACATATGTACCAGCATTTCTCTAAGATAGGCACTTACAGGTGGAACTGACAGATTACGGCAAATGGCTTTCCCCAAACCATTTACCAGTTCACCTTCTGACAGTTTATGAAATACTCTTTTCCTCACACCCTCACCAGCCCTGGATGCTATTTGTCCTTGAAAATGTTGCCAATCTAATGAGCAAAATAGGGCCTTTGACTTTTTTTAAATTTGTAACTCCTAATTAGAACTGGGGCAAGGCGTTTTTTTATGTTTACTCACTGTTGTAGGTCAAGTCCTGGGAAGCAGATGTTGAGATGGAGATGTGGGTGCCTGCATTTATTAGGGAGTGCTCTTTTGATTAACATCCATGGGGGGAGGAGAGGAAACAGGGTTAGGCAGAGGGAAAGTTGAGCTGCTTGGCTAAGGCCTCAGCTGACTTCTTGTGGATCTCTAAAGTTATGATGGCCCTTGGGAGCTGTCCTGAGTTAGGGCATGGTGGCCAAGACCTGGTAACCCCTGCTTCCCCCAGTCATTGGATAAAGGCTGCCCTGGGAAGATGCATAACCTTTAGGTGAGGTGACTTTTTTCCACCAGGACGCATTCCCAGAGAGGGCTGACAGCTGAGGGCAGTCACCCAGAAATCTCCCCTCCTACCCCCTAGCAGCTGGGGGAATGAATGCATACCTTCAGGGCAGGAGCACAATATGCATTACAGTAAGTATACTTATTAATTTGTGAATTGCCATTCACAGTCTTTCTGTTTCCTTATTGATTTGTAGTAGTCCTTTATGCTGGGTATTAATCCTTGATATATTATACATGTTGCAAATATCTCAGTCTATTGCTGCTCTTCAGTGTTGTTAAGGGGTCGTTTATTTTAATGATATACTATATTGCTCAATACTCAAATTTGGCCATTTCCCTTCTCCAACATTATAAAAATAGTTTATATATTTTTTGAATACATCTATGTTTTTAAAAAATGTCTTATAGCTCCTTAATTCCTCTGAAGTTTATTTTTCGGTCAATGGTAAGAAGTAATGTCCCAGCCCTATGTATTTAATACATTTATGTACGTAATAGACTATGGATTTATGTATTTAATACAATATCCTCTACCAACTGATGTAAAAGGACATACACACTAGCACTTAAGTTTTCACTCAGATGGAAATATATCTTGACTCTGCAATTCTAGTCATCGGTGATCTATTTTTCTCTTAATATTTTGTGTTTAAATCACTGTCTTTTAATATTTTGGTTCGTGGTTGGTCAAGTCTTCCAATATGATGGATTTTCTTTCAAAAATATTGTGCTATACTTAAGCATTTTTTTCTAAGTAGGCTTCAGGCCCGTTGTGGAGCTTACACTCACAACCCTTATATCAAGAGTTGCACGCTCTGTGGACTGAGCCAGGCAGGTGCCCCAAGCATTTTCTCTTTCTAATGAACTTGTCGTAGTGATGGCACTAAATGTACAGACTAAGTAGAAATATTACAACTTTACCATGCTAAAACTTCTCATCTAAGAACATATATATCCATCTTTTTAAACATTTCTTTTGTTACCTTCACAAAGCTTTATCATTTCCTTCACATAGGCCTTGTACATTTCTTGTTAGGTTTACTTCTTTTCTTAAATTAGTATCTAAAAATTTTAATTTCAGTAGTTACGTTTGCTTCTTATTTTAAAGTTCATTTATTTATTTTGAGAGAGACAGACAGAGAGAGAGAGTACACAAGAGGGGAAGGGGCAGAGAGAGATGAGGAGAGAATCCCAAGCAGGCTCTGTGCTGTCAGCCCCAACGTGGGGCTCCATTCCATGAACCGAAAGATCATGACCGGAGCCAAAATCAAGAATTGGACATTTAACCAGCTCAGCCACCCAGGTGCCCCCGTTAGGCTTGCTTCTAAGTAATTGTCTTTCTCCCCTTTGTCAATGGCATTTGTTCCTTTCTAATGACATTACACACATGACAACAATCTGCTGGTTTGGTTACTACCATTTTATTGGATCTATGTTCATAAGTGAGATTGGCTTATGATGGTAATTCTTTTTTCATCTGGTTTAATCAAAGGAAATAAAGTTTGCGTTCTTAAAAAGCTGTATTTATCCACAACCATAAGCAACTGTCATCAAGTAGATTCCGCTTTTCTGTGAAAGTCAGCCTTGCGTTGTTCATGAGCTCAGGAGCAAGTCCTATTTAAGATCAAAGGATGACTGAAAATTGTGCATAAGTTTATCTTGGGAGCTTCATACTGTAAGTAAGGTGCTCTTGTTTCTAACCAGAGCATGTGACTCTGGCAGGAAGAAATGGTGTTTGTATTAGTTCCTCACAGACTAGGTGCACATGGTAAGTCCCTGGAAGCCTGCCAAGTCACCTTAAAAAAATTGGTGTTTTATGTTAACACGTTTGCTCTTTATATTCCATTAATTCAAATTCTTGTGGACTGTGTTTTGTTTACAAACCCTGGATTGCATTTAGTTTCATTTTCTGCTGCTCTGAACTACCAAAGTATATATGTCCTTAAAATGCCCTGTGAGAAGACTTCCTCTTCTCAAAGTGACATATTAGGTAAGAACTGAGCAACCTTCTTACAGAGGAAACTAGAAGCAGGTAGAATGGTGGGGGTGGGAGGAATTCTACTACAAGCATTTGTTTGAGGGCATCGGAGAGCTCAATGTTGTGAAATGATTCTAATTTGAGATTGAGGACAAGATGGAAATCCATGAAACTGGGGAGCGTTTCTCCGAGGGGCTCTTGCAAATTTCCAAACAGGTGACTGAGAGAAGTAGTTGTTCTTTTTCATCCTTTCATGGTTAGGAGCCACAACTTAGAGTATCAGGCTCATGACAATAGTCACCCTGGTAGATCCTCTTATCTTCTTCTTCTTTTTTTTTTGAATGTTTATTTTTGAAGAGGAGAGAGCCAGAGCATGAGCAGGGGAGAAGCAGAGAGAAAGGGAGACACAGAATCCAAAGCAGGCCCCAGGCTCTGAGCTGTCAGCACAGAGACTGACATGGGGCTCGAACCCACAAACTGTGAAACCATGATCTGAGCTGAAGTCGGACGCTTAAACGACTGAGCCACCCAGGCGCGCCCCCCTCCCCTTACTTCTGTAGGCACACAAGATGACTCTACCCAGAAGCAAAGGTGAACTGGAAGCAAAAAGGTCTCATACAGATGTTAGCCCATCTACTAGTCATTTAAGTGGCTATAGGGGCTCTCATATTGGAACTACCAAATACAGACTTAAAAAGCAATGCTGACTAGGGGCCCTAGTGGGGCAGTTGCTTACGCGTCTAGACTCTTGATCTCAGCTCAGGTCCTGATCTCTTGGTTCATGAGATCGAGACTCAAATCAAGTCCCATATCAAACCCCACATGGGGCTCTGTGCTTATAGTGTGGAGCCTGCTTGGGATTCTCTCTCTCTGCCCCTCCCCCTCCTCAGCTTGTGCTTGCCCTCTCTCTCTAAATAAAGAAACTTTAAATTTAAAAGAAGCACTTCTCTGTCCTTAGTCTATAATGACAATTCTTTTTTTTTAAGTTTTGTTTATTTTAGCAATCTTTGAACCCTACATGGGGCTCGAACCCACAACGCCGAGATCAAGAGATGCACCCTGCACAGACTGAAACAGCCAGGCACCCCTAAAATAACAATTCTTATTAATAAATGTTACATGGTTTTGAGCAATGTTACATGGTTTTGGTAAGTTAAATTGGGATATTTTTCATAAGTTTACATGTTTTTTTATCATGTTTAAATAAAATATGATTCACTTGTTCATTAAGGATATAGCAGAAACCAGTCATGAAACTCTTTAGGACAGCACTTATTTCAGGTTTTTTTGGGGGTAGTTATTTACCTGTTCAGTTTTCTATCTTCTTGACTAGATTTTGATAATATGCATGTTTCTAGAAAATCAACCACCTAGGTCTTATATTTTATTAATATAGATTTCTACATAGTATTTTGTTGAAATTAATAACTTTTATGCCTACAGTTATGTGCAATTTCAAGGTGTATTTTCTTTGTTTTTTTTCTTGATTCTTTCTGACAAAATTCTAGCTCTTTAGTCTTCCTTTCAAAAAAAGTTTTACTGGTTTTATTGATTATATTACATCTTCTTGGGTTCTTTTTTTTTTTAATACAATTTCAGCTTTTAAATTTCTCAGTTCCTTTTTGTGGACTATTTTATTCTTTTCCTGTATTCTTGAATTGAATGGTTCAATGTTTTATATCTTTTCAACCTTACTTTTTTTCTACTATATGCCTTTCAAGAAGTCTACATTTTTTCTCTGGTTATCAGTCTGCCCATATCTCATCATTTTAACGTTTTCTCATGCTTGATCTTTTCTAAGTAGCTTGTAATTTTATTTTGAATGTCCATTTGAGCCTAACAGTTACTTGGAAATGAAGGATGAAATATAACAAAAAATATTTTTAGTAAATAGCTCAGCTGAAATGAAAAAGAACTCTCCAGAGGCCAGAAATAAAGAATGAAATGATTTAAGTGAGGATGATGTCATGTTTACCATGTTTCCCACAGCTGACAGGAAAAAGACCTAAGAGGCGGTCTGCTAAGGTTTTCAAAGCTTAGGCATCATGACCTTGGGTCTGCACAGGATTGAAAGCTGGAACTGAGGGTTAGGGTAAAGCCTGACCTCAAAAGTCTGCCCTCCCCATGAAAACTATAAAAGAAAGAGGGGCACCTGGGTGACTCAGTTGGTTAAGGCATTTGACTCTTGATTTTGGTTCAGGTCATGATCTCACGGTTCTTGGGATCAAGCCCAGAGTTGGGCTCCCTGCTGACAGTGCAGAGCCTGCTTGGGATTCTCTCCCTCCCCTCTCGCTGCCTTTCCCCCCCACTCAAAATAAATAAATAAATAAACATTAAAAAGAAAGAAGAAAGAACTCTGTCCATTTGCCTGGCAAAGGGGGCAAAGAAGTTTGCCGTTCATGTAGGTAAGGAGTGGGGCAGTCAACTTTCTGCAAATCGGCCAAGTCCATGGGGGAAATGTAAGCATTTTTGCCAGACTTAGTTTCCTATTGTGCTGTAACAAATTACAGTAAACTTGACAGAATGCTGTGGCCTACCAAGGGCCTACTTCTCTCTCATATTGGATCAAGCGAGAGGTCCCTCCCAGAGAACTTGGCATGGGAATTTGGGGAATGCAACAAATTAGTGGCTTAAAACAACGGAATTATTATCTTACAGTTCTGGAGGTCAAAAGCCTGGGATGGATTTCACTGGGCTAAACCCAAGGTGTTAACACAGCTGTGCAATCGGAACGTTATATGTTGACATTCTGTGAGGCCTGTGCTTACAGGATGTTCTAGACAGGATTCCAGCTTGGCCTTCTTTGCCACACAAATTGTGTGAATCAGGCTCCCTGAGTTGGGTAAGTGCATGCTGTGGTTACAAATGCTCAGGAGGTTTTCCGCCCTTTAAAAAAAAATATTTATTTATGGGCGCCTGGGTAGCTCAGTCACTTTAGAGTCTGACTTTGGCTCAGGTCGTGATCTCACAGTTCATGGGTCTGAGCCCCCCACCCGGCTCTGCTGTCCGCACAGAACCCATTTTGGATACTCTGTTTCCCTCTCTCTCTGTCCCTCCCTGCTCATGCTCTCAATCTCTCTCTCTCTCTCTCAAAAATATTTATTTATCTGGGGGGGAGGGGCAAAGAGGGAGAGAGAGAGACAGAGTGCAAGTGAGGTAGGAACAGAGAGAGAGGGAGACACAGAATCTGAAGCAGGCCACAGGCTCTGAGCTGTCAGCACAGACCCTGATGCGGGGCCTGAATTCATGAACCAGAAGATCATGACCTGAGCCGAAGTCCGACGTTTAACTGACTGAGCCACCCAGGCGCCCCTAAAAATGATTCTGTACCTAGGTGATTACATTAAGTTTACCAAACTGTTGGAAACAGAAGTCAGGAGACAATGTTTTAAAGGATGATAATTGAGAACTTTTTAGAAACTTACGAAGACTCTAAGAGGACAGCAATCTGGAACAGAATGAATTAAAATATCAACAGCTAATTATGTTATTGTAAACTGTATAATGTCAAAGACAAGGAAAAATATTAAAGATAGATAAATAAGTCACCTAAAAAAATGTCAGGTAAGGGCACCTGGCTTAGTCAGTTGAGCATCCAACTCTTGATTTTGGCTCAGGTCATGATCTCAGGGTCATGGGATGGAGCTTCACATTGAGCTCTGTGCTGAGCATGGAGCATGTTTAAGGTTCTCTCTTTCTTTCTTTCTTTCTTTCTTTCTTTCTTTCTTTCTTTCTTTCTCTCTCTCTCTCTTTTTCCTTCTGTTCCCCACTTGTATGCCTGCTATCTCTCTGTCTAAAATAAAATTTAAAAAGGAAAAGAATGACAGTTAAACTGATAGTATGTCTCTCATTCTCAGCATTAGGTACCAAATTGACAATGGATTATGGAAGGAAATAACTATCAATCTAGGACTTCATGCTGAACTAAACTATACCATATCCCTTCCATCAGATTGACACAGATTTTTAAAAATTGAAGTATACAAAGTATTGGTTGAGATGTAAGGATATCAAATCTCAGCCACTGCTCGTGGCAGGTAAACTGGTGTAACTTAGCACAGTTTGGCAATAACTAAGGAAACCAAAAATGTATATTCTCTATGACTCAGCAATCCCACTTCTCTGGGAAGTGTTTCTACACATATCTACAAAAGTGTGCACAAAGGTGCACACCATGGAATGACTGACTACAATGGGGAAAAAAAATTAGAAGCAACCTAAATAGATTCTAAATTCGCCAAATGAGAACCTGGGTAGCTCAGTCAGTTAAGCACCTGACTCTTGATTTCGGTCCAGGCCATGAGCTCAAGGCTGTGGGATCAAGCCCCGTATCAGGCCCTGCACTGAGCATGGAGCCTGTTTGGGATTCTCTCTCTTCCTCGTTCTGTCCTTCCCCCACATGCACATATGTGTGCACACGCATGTACTCTTTCAAAATAAATAAGTAAACATTAAAATAAAAGGAAGATACACACTTATATACATTAAGAACAGCAGACACAGAAAAAGGTCTCTGCCCTCCCCTTGTCTGGCTGAAAAGCAGTACATACATTTCCTCTCTCTCCAGGACCAGAAAAGGAAACTTGCTATTGTTGCTGGTGGTGGTGGTTTATTTAATTTAAAAAATTATTTTTTCAATTTTATTGGTATTGACATATAACATTGTGTTAGTTTAAGGTGTTCAACCTAATGGTTTGAGACAGATAGATAGATGGCTAGCTAGACAGCAAAATGATTACCACAAGTTTAATTAATTAACACATCACATAGTGACCAAGAGAGGGTTCTGCATGACAAATCTCGCTCAACAGCCTTTATCTTCCAATCCTTTCCCCACATATTTACCTTCCCACCGTTTGCCACCCCTAAGAGCCTAAATCCCTATTCCTTTGTTTACTCACTTCTCTACAAATGTATTGTTCTTTGTTAAGATGCTATATAAACTCTAAGTTCTAACCCAATTTGAATTACACATCATTTTCTACCATACATGGTAATAAACTCTGCTTTTCTCTTTAATCTGTCTTTTGTTAGTTTAATTTTCAGGGCTCCAGACACAGAACCTGGGAGGAGAAAAGAAAAGTTTTGTCCTCCTCTATAATGTATATGTTAAAAATACATAAAACAACCCCATTTATTATTTATGGAGACATATATCTGTGATAAAAGCATAAAAACAGAGTGGGAAATTCACCCTATTAGTAAGGATAGTTGTTACCTTCAGGGAGGGACAGAGGTAAATGGGATAAGAAAGTATTGCTGTACCTTTTATTTCTCAAAAACATAAAGATCTAAACAAATATGAAGACAATTAGCCTTTAAATCATCTCATTGGTAGGTACATGCTGTTGGTTTGTATTTTTTATGTTGGAAATAATACATATACGTGTGGATAAATAAGACTACTTAATGCATTTTTCCATGTTTGGTATGGATTTTCTTTCTCTTTCTTTTTTTCCCTTAATTTTATTTTTAAGTAATCTCCACACCGAACGTGGGGCTTGAACTCACAACCTGAAAGCAAGAGTTGCATGCTCCGCCGACTGAACCAGCCAGTTGCCCCTGGTACAGATTTTCTGTAAGTATATTTCTTTCATTAAGTTATTGATTAAGTAAGTTTAATCCTCCACATTTTTACTTATTTTTTTAAAAAGTTTTAATATTTATTTATTTTTGAGACAGAGAGAGAGCATGAGTAGGGGAGGGGCAGAGAGAGAGGGAGACACAGAATCTGAAGCAGGCTCCAGGCTCTGAGGTGTCAGTACAGAGTCCGATGTGGGGCTCGAACTCACTGACTGTGAAATCATGACCTGAGCTGAAGCTGGACCCTTACCCGACTGAGCCACCCACACACCGCTACTTACTTTTAATCTATTTACTTCTAAGGTGTTTCGTCAAATTTTCTTTTATATTAAAGCTGGTTCTTACTTATATGTTTTGAAGTTACAACATTAGGTGTATAAAAGTTCATCTATGAAATATCCTTTATTTTTTAAGTACTTTTTACTTTTTCCCTAATTTTAATTGCTTTTTGCTTAGCATACTCGTTTTGGGTTTCTTTTCTTTTCTTGTCTTTTTTTTTTTTGAATCAAATTGATATCCCTTCATTTTGGGATTTTGGTTTTTGTAACTCTCACAAACAGCAGTGTTAGATTTGTTCTCTGCTTGCATTCAAATGTACTTTCATTCTTCTCGTTAGTTATAGATTGCTATATAAGGAACCTTTCTCAATCTCAAAACAACTACCTGTTTATTTGTTTGATATTTCAGTGGGTCAGTGCTTTGGGTGGGTCAGCTGGGGGTTCTTCTGTGCTTCTGCTGGCTCTGCCTGGGAACTTTCATACAAGTGCAGCTATTTGGTGGCTCAACTGAGACCTCAGCCACATGTCTGGCTGTTGGTGCTGACCCTCAGCGGGACCTTTCTCTGCATATGGCCTCCCTTCCTCAAGGAGACTAGTGTGGGTCTCTTCAGTGATAGCTTTTTTCCAAGAGGGTAATAGTGGAAAGGGTAAACGTGCAAAGAAAGCATCATGAGTCCTGAGTTCAGAAGACCCATAATATCACTTCTTCCTCATTGTGCTGGTCAAAGCAAGTCACAAGGCCAGCCTGGATTTGGAGGGTCAAGAAGGAAATTCTGTCACTTGATGGGGGTCATGGCAAAGTATCATTGTAACTGGTCGGGTATACAGAGTGTGAGGGACTATTTCACCAGCCCCACAGATGATCTCCCATAACGTGGGAGGGATCAAGTATGTGCTTTGTTTTACTTCTTGGTTCTAGTGGTTTGGGAATTATTTGTGCTCTTGAAATGTCATAATTAAAATTGTAACCTAGGCATTTGATCCACTTATTTTATCTAAACATTTAAAATTATTTGCTTTTTTTTTTTTAAGTAAGCTTTCCACCCAACATGGAGCTTGAACTCACAACTCCACGATCAAGAGTCACATGCTCTATCAACTGAGCCAGCCAGGCACTCCTGTCTACATCTTCTCTTGCCCTTCTCCATTGTACTCTTCCCTGTGAGGCTGATCTGTATGGACCCCATGAGTGAGCCTCCTTGTCCTCTGACTTATGATCAGGTTTGGCAAGGGGGGAGGAGATAAGAAGAAAGGAAGGCAGTGAGGTTGGAGTATTGATTCTCTAGCCCCCTCCCTTCATAACTGATTATTCGTGCTCACTGGAGATGCCGGCTCTCCTTGCGGGAGCTTATCTCTGGTGATTGTGGGAAGAGACAAGACACTGATGTGTGAAGTGTGCCAGCAGCTTGTTGTGTAGGTGTTGGGGTTTTGCGGTTGCTTGTGTTACCATTTATCTTGGGATGCTGCTTCTCTCTGGGGCCCAACACACGCACTCTCTGCTCTAATCTGACTTGAAGACAACGTTGCCCAGTGGTAAGCAAAACAAGGAGAAGACGAGGGAGGAGCTGAATTGTAAGGACCATTTCTAATGCCATCCCTGAATTAACTACCACCATGGTGAACTTAGGACCCCATCCATTCGGTCTTTGTGTTCATTGCCCCTGAACTTGATGCCTCTCTGGAATGCTCCCACGTATGCCATCTTGCCTTCTAACCTAGAAAGGTCTGCCTTCTTATCCAGGGACCACTACAGTGTCTCATTTCTCAATTTAGGATACTTTGAAAAAAACTTAATCCAGTCTCAAAGCTTATATTTACGCAGTGCTATTTGTCTCCATAAATTTTGTTGCTATATTGACTATTTTAGGAACCTGCAAAAGCACCCCACCTTAAACATTTTATTACAAATGTGGCTATTTTTCCTACTTCAGAGGATGCAATACCATGAAAAACTGCTTGTCCAGTGAAATGATGATTCTGAATAAGAATTAGACAATTGCTAGGGCAGCTGGCTGGTTAAATTGCTGGAGCATGTGACTCTTGATCTCAGGGTTGTGGGTTCTAGCCCCGTGTTTGGTTTAGAGATTAGAAAAAGAATTAACTTAAAAAACAATTAGACAGTTGTTCAACTAAATTGCAGATAGCCAGGAATTTGCATTGTTGCTTTGGCGACTTAATAGCTGTACGGTCCACAGTGGAAAATACAAGATAAGAGTTCAATATGCAAAATCATTCCAAAGGCAAGACGTGATTGGTACAGATATCTAAAAATTAAATTCTGGCTAATTCACATTTTTCATTATCTTGATAATGAAATATAGTGTTGATAGTGTTTAAAAGAACTGAAAATCAGCGATGTTTAGATTTTCATGGTTCTGTGAAATAATAAGAAATGTGTACACACACACACACACACACATATTGGTTTCTGCCCTCAGTTCCTAACACAGGGCTCCTGAAACCCCGGTAAATAGGGATATTAGGAGAATCTTTAGTTCCAATACTTAGTCTTTGTCCCCAGTTTCTGGCAACTAAAAATCTTGTAATTTCCTAAGTGATAAGAGCACTAGGAATACCTTTATTCTAATATTTGGTTTTTGGCCCTGGTTCTTGACATAGCATTCCCACATCCATTGGAAGTTCCTGGGTGATAGCAATATCTTTTGTTCTAATGAGGTGACTCTTGGTGGGCTCCTGGATGGGGTCACCAGAAAGACCAAATCATGATCACAAGCTTGGAGTTTTCAGCCCTCCTCCCCCCATTCTCTAGAGAGGGGAGGGCTAAAAATGGAGTTGATACTTGATCATGTCTACTTGATGAAGCCTTCTAAAAACCCTGATAGTCGGGGGCTCAGAGAGCGTCCAGGTTGGTGAACACATACGTCCCCGTGCCAGGAGGGTGATGCACCCCAGACCTTGCTGGGGACCCTCCCAGACCTTGCCCTCTTTATCTGGCTGTTCACCTGTATCCTTTATCACATGCTTTACTAAACTGGTAAATGTTGGAGGGCGTTTCCTTGAGTTCTGTGAGCTGTTCTAGCAAATATTCAAACCCAATGGGCAGAAGTCTATGGGAACCTCCAATCTGTAGTCAAATTGGACAGAAGTTGTGGATAACCTGGAGACCTACCACTCGCAAATGGCAAAAATGGGGCGAGTCTCATGGGATCGAGCTACATCTGTGGGATTGGACGCTATCTCCATGTAGATAGTGTCAGAATTGAGTTAAATTGCAGGATAGCCAGATGGTGTCATAGAATTGCTTGGGGTGGGAAAAATTCCCAACAGGAGTGTGTGGGAGGGAAGAAGAACCACAGGAGGAAGACTGAGTTTTGCCTGAACAAAGCCCCATGAAAAGATAAACGGAAAATACATAGATTTTAGTCTACGGCCATACCACCCTGAACACGCCCGATCTCGTCTGATCTCGGAAGCTAAGCAGGGTCGGGCCTGGTTAGTACTTGGATGGGAAAATACGTAGATTTTAGAAAACTCAACAGTAAGGAAACACTCCATGTTCCCATTACAGTTTGAAAGCAGTGAAAAGTAAAGTTTCATCACAGACCCTACCACACCTGAGGAAACATTCCCTTTGACTAATTCACAACTGGACTGGCTCTAGCCTAGATTATCTAGAGTTTTTAGTTATGAGAGCAATTAGCATACCAAAATCCAAATCAGCTTTTATTTTATTTTATTTTATTTTATTTTTTTTAAATATTTTTATTTATTTCTAGGAGAGAGAGAGAGAGAAAGACAGCGTGAGCAGGGGAGGGTCAGAGAGAGAGGGAGTCACAGACTGAAACAGGCTCCAGGCTCTGAGCTGGCAGTCAGCACAGAGCCCGACGCGGGGCTCGAACCCACGAACCGCGAGATCATGACCTAAGCGAAAGTCGGACGCTTAACCGACTAAGCCACCCAGGCGCCCCCCAAATCAGCTTTTAGTCATCTGATAGAACTATAGGATTCTGGGTGATCCGGAACAGGTCTAGAGTAGTAATTAGAACACAGTTGGGATAGAAGCTATTTAGATTTTTGCCGTTGTTCAAAATCTTTATTTGTTCTAAAAATGTGACCTTTGAGAAATTGTGAGACTTTGTTGTGCTTCAGTTTCTTAACTCAGGTAAGAACAATAACGTTGTTTTCTTTCCCATTTAGTCTTGTTAAGCAACTATTAATATATCTGATTGTTTTGGTTCTCTCTCCTTGTATCAGTTACCTTTTGCTGTGTAACAAACAACCCCACCACATAGTGGCTTCAAAAAGCAAGAATTTTTTTAGCTCACAAGTCTATGGATAAGCAACTTGGATTGAGCTCAGCTCAGGCAGTTCTGCTGGTCTTGGCTGGGCTTGTTCATGTTATCTGTGATCAGCTTGTAAGTCCCAGGAGCTAGTGATTTTTGGAGGCTCAGCTGGGAGCTCACCACCTCACTGAGACCACATCACTTGGTCTTTTATCATCTGGTAGAATATCCCAGGCCTTTCCACATGCTGGTGGGAGAGTCCCCGGGAGCTACAAGAGAGCAGGGCCTAATGTACATGTGCTTTTCAAGTCTTTCCTTCTGTCGGGTTTGCGAACGTTACATTGGCCAAAGCAAGTCACATGGATGAGCCCAGACTCAAGTCTCCCAATAAAAGAATCCACAAAGTCACTTCACAAAATGTGGATGCAAGGAGGGAAAGAATTTGTGGCTATTTTTACAATCTATCCATTTCCTAACAGACTAACATGGCATTGAAGTGAAGTACTTGTTTACCATAAGGTAATACCAAGTTCTCATTAACATTTTCACTCTTAAATGGAATTATGTTACCAGACTCTCTGGTTGAGCATAAATATTGAATTTTTTTCTAATGAAGTCCTTTGAAATACAATGTAATCTCTCACTGATGTGTCTTGTTAAAACAAATAATATAACAATCTCACAATGTCATGCAAACAGCAACATTTTAAAAGGTTTCTTTATTTTATTTTTTAAAATGTTTTATTTATTTCTGAGAGAGAGAGGGGAGAGACAGCATGAGCAGGGGAGGGTCAGAGAGAGGGAGACACAGAATCTGAAGCAGGCTCCAGGCTCTGAGCTAGCTGTCAGCACAGAGCCCGACGTGGGGCTCGAACCCATGAACCGTGAGATCATGACCAGAGCTGAAGTCGGACACTTAACCAGCTGAGCCACCCAGGCACCCCAAGGTTCTTTATTTTAAAAGTTATTCTTGGGGCGTCTGGATGGCTCAGTTGATTTAAGTGTCAGACTCTTGCTTTTGGCTGAGATCATGAACTCACAGTTCAGTTTGTGAGTTGGAGCCCCACTGACAGTGCTGAGCCTGCTTGGGATTCTCTGTCTCCCTCTCTCTCTGCCCCTCCCCCACTCCTTCTCTTTCACTCTCTCTCAAAATAAATATATAAACTTAAAAAAAAGGAAAAGTTATTCTTCTTAGATAGTGTTATCCTATTAGATTAAAACAACATTCAGTGTATTAATTCATTTGTATATTACTGTAAATATTTTTGTGGCATGATAGGAAGAGCAGGAGGTAGAAGACTTGGGGGCTCATCTCAATTTTCCCTCTAATCCTTGCAATTTTAGGCAAATCTCTGAATCTCGTGAAAGCTCGCTTTCTTCGTTTACATAATAGATGGCCTGGAGAACATACTCTCTGCTTCATTTCAGTGGTAAAATTGTGGATTCTCTTCTGAGGAACACATCTGGAGTCTCAAGCTTTGGAAATTTTTGAAAAAATTACCTATGTGGTTGTCTGGTTATAGGTAGGAGTCAGGCTGTTTTTCTTTTACCCCATATCCTATATTGTTATATTTCAATTCTATATTAAAAACATATAGAGGTAAAATGGGGGAGGTACCTGGGTGGCTCAGTTGGTTAAACATCGGACTCTTGGTTTCGGCTCAGGTCGTGATCTCAAGGTTTGTGGGATTGAGCCCCACATCGGCTCTGTGCTGACAGCATGGCGCCCTCTTGGGATTCTCTCTCTTCCTCTCTCTCTGCCCCTCATACACTCTCTCTTTCTTAAAATAAATAAATTAACTTTAAAAAAATAATGCACCTGAAAGCCTTCTAATAAAGTGATTTTTAGAAAACCTTTAAATATGCTGAATAATTATACTTATAATTAGCTCCACATTAGAAAACTATGGAAGGAGACATGAGCATCATTAACACCTGGTACATTTAATATTTCTTGTTTAATATTTCCTCATGTTCATTGTTTTTATAATTCGATCGTACTGTAATTTTCTGAAAAGACAGAACCTTGAGAAAATTCTGTTCATTTTTTAGTTGAGAGCTCAGTAGTCAACATTTACTTAACAAATGATTGGATCTGTACCAGTTTGGGCAGGAGTCTTTTCACTTGGAGGTAGAGATCCAGTGTGCCCTCTTTGCTTTTATTAGTCTTGCTTTTTTAATTAAAAAATTGTTCTTAGAGGTATTTCAACTCGATATCTCATTGAAGTTAACTGGAATATGGAAATGAATTATACTTAAGCTATACTAGTATTTTTATTGGTATGAGTGGCAATGAGAATTATCAAAATAACTAATTTCACATATGCATATCAGTGAGAGGTCAAATAGCACAGGGGGATGGGGCAGGAATTTGAATAGGGCTTATCTAATCATTCAAAGCACAAGTTCATACACAAAATGGACAATATGTAGACTGAAGTGCTTGCCAGTTACAAGCAACTTGCAACTGACACAAATTTAAATTTAAGACTTTCAGAATACACACATTGGTGGAAACAATCTTTCGAGGCAAAAGAATTTGTGACATTAGCTGTATATATCATTTTGAGATGAGTTTTTCTTCGGCCTTAACTTCTTGACCTCTCAGCTGCATTTGGTGATATTTGGCCTCTTCTTCCTTCCTGAAGCTCTTTCCTGCTTCAACTTCAGAGCAGTCTCTGAAGCTGTGTCTTTCTTCTGCTTTCATTTCTCTGAGCACTGCTCATCTCGCTTGTTCCTCTTACCTCTTAAATATTATCGTCATTTGGATTCCATCCTCAGCTTCCCTCCTTACTTGCCCACCCTCAGTAACTTCTATGGCGGAAGTTACTACCATATTTCCATTGTCAACTCCCAAATTTCCTTCTCCAATCTTCAGCTCTGTCCTAAACAGTTCTTTGGGCACCTTCAACTCAACAAGTCTGCAATGGAACCCGTTACTTTTTCCTGATAGCCTTCTGTTTTTCGTGTGTGTGTGTGTGTGTGTGTGTGTGTGTGTGAGTGTGTGTGTGTTGCTTAATTAATGAGAAGACCCCATATGAATCTCTGTTTTTTTTTTTTAATTAATGTTTATTTTTATTTTTGAGAGAGAGAGAGAGACAGAGAATGAGCAGGGAAGGGGCAGGAGAGAGACACAGAATCTGAAACAGGCTCCAGGCTCTGAACTGAAAGCACAGAGCCTGATGCAGGGCTTGAACCCACAAACCTCGAAATCATGACTTGAGCTGAAGTCAAATGTGTAACTGGCTGAGCCACCCAGGTGCCCCATGAATCTCTCTCTCCTTTTTTAAAAAGTTTCTTTCTTTCTTTCTCTCTTTCTTTCTTTCTTTCTTTCTTTCTTTCTTTCATAATCTCTATACCAAACATGGGGCTTAAAATCATGACCCAGAGATTAAGAGTCACATACTCTGCTGACTGAACCAGCCAGACATCCCCCCAGTGTGAATCTTTATAAGTTAAGTGTAAAGCTACTTTCCAGCTCCCTGGGGCTCCCTCTGCAGTTCTTTCTTTCTTTGCCATGTGTCCCAAAAAGGTGATAATATGTTATTACTTGGGTGTCTTGCGGTGGACAGGACTCAATATCCTCTGGCTGCCTCCCCCAAATAAGGAAAAGGGCACTTTTTAAAAGCATTTTAGGAGTGTGCTTGGCTGGCTCAGTTGGAAGATGGTGTGACTCTTGATCTCAGGCTTGTGAGTTTGAGCCCTGCATTGGGTGTTAGCAATCAGTTAAATAAACCAATATTTTTTTTAGAAAGCATTTTATTAGGGGACAGGGAGAATATTCCAAAAATAACACAGTGGGAAGTAAAATAATTCACTAAACAAATATTTATTGAGTATGTACTCTGTGCCAGGTGCTGGGAATACCATGGTGCACACCATTGGATGTTGGCTTTATATTGACCTCTAAGTCTGGGAATAAGAGGGGGTGGGGATGAGGGTAGAGAATAACCAAACCATCACACAAACACATGTGAAATTCCAATTGTGACAAGTACAATGAAGAAGTGGTTCCCAAAGAGAATTGATGATCATGTGATTTGATCAGATAATTGCCAGGCATGTGAGTCCAGCCAAGACCAGCCAGGCCCCAGCTGACCTGTTAAGCAAGCACAGAGTCATGAACAACCCAGCTGAGATCAGCCACGCCTGGACCAGAGACTCAGATCTCCAAGCCATAAATAGTGTTTGTTGTTTTAAGAGACTGAGTTTTGACATATTTATTAGCTGTCGCAGCTAACTGATACAGATGAATAGGGATTAACTAGCAAAGGATTTTATAGGGGACAGCGTGTACGAACCCTGTGTGAGGAGGGAGCAGGGTAGTTTCCCAGGACTGCAAGAAGACCTGTGTGGATGGATCAGAGCGAGCTTGGGCGCATGATGAGAGCCAGGTCCGCGTGGGGAGCGGCAGGGCTGTGCAGATGCTGGTGGACCATGTGAAAGAGTTGAGTCTTGATGTTAAGAACAACAGGATTCCACAGTGAGGTTTTAAGCAGGAAGGATGCACAGCCAGAGTTGGGTTTTGGAGTTTGTCTGAAGTTGGAGGAACACTTTCAGGGGGGCCAGCATAGAAACAAGGGGGTGTTGTAGTAGTCTGACAAGAGAGCACAACACTGTGCAGTAGAATGGTGACGGTGACAGGGCCACCACCTTGCCCAGCTCTGGGAGACCCCAGTGTTTACTCCATGGTACCCAAGAATGACTATCCCTGGATTTCCCTGGGTGTGTGCAGCGCATCCCTTGAAACCTGGGAGTAGAGATCACTGCATGGATTCACGAGACAGTTAGGAAGATGACAGGTGTCAGTGATTGATAGGACATAGCAAACCGAGGTTTCTAGGGACATATCAAGGATGACTGCTAGGTTCTTTTTTTGGTGGATGATACCAATCATGGAGCTAGAGCACAATGAAAGAAGATCATATCGGGAGAGAATGATCATACATTTGGATTGAGACATGTTGATTTGAAATGCCTTTGAGATTCCCGAGAAGACATCCGAGTAGGCAGATGGGTACATGGGGCTGGAGCTCAAGAAAAAGGTCTGCTTGAAACATGCTTTTGAGTCATTTGTGTATATGGCATCCAAAACCTTCAAAGAGATGATCTCACCAGGTTTTAGGTTACTTGTTCAAAATTCCTAATGCTTTCAGAAACGGTCCCTGAGCTCTTGGAACTTTGGTTTCTAGAAATTATTTCTGAATGTGAGGCTCACACATCATCTCCATTCTGACCATTGGTGGATTACTATTTCCTTTACATATTATTTAATTCCAAAGAAACAATTAAAATGGGTTCTGTTTTTTATAAACAATACTTTTTTTTTAATTTGAGAGAGAGTAGGAGAGCAGGGGAGAGAGGTAGAGGGAGAGAGAGAGAGAGAGAGAGAGAGAGAAGTTGGGGGGGATCTTAAGCAGTCTCCATGCTCAGTGCAGGTCCCGACAAAGGGCTCAATCCCACAAGCCTGGGATCAGGACCTGAGCCAGAATCAAGAGTCATATGCTTTACTGACGAGATACCTAGGTGCCCAGGTGCTGCTTTTTAAACCACTGGATTGAATGCCATTTGTCTAAACGGAAGTCTGAGCTTCACCAAAACTATTGCTTTGGGGCTTTTTTTTTTTTTCTCCCTTACAATGATACACTTAAACACTGAAGATTACCTCTTCTTCAGCTTATATCTCCAGTGCAACGCATAACAGTTTCTAACAATTGCACTTGTCTTGAATAGATCATGTTCCCTCATCATATCCTTGTTGGTCTGTTTCTTGTGTCCTCATTTACCTCATTGCTTCTAATTTTCTCCCAGTGCATTTTACTTCCCTCCATACAGCTATCAGAGTGCTTTTTCTAAAATGCCAATCTGACTACAGAACTCTCTTAAAGTACAATCAGGATAGAGCAAACTCCTGGGGACAGCTTTCAAAAGCTTTCCGGCCTATGGCACTGGACTTTTCCAACCTTTTATCTTGTCACGGACATCCTTGCCCAACCTACTTTGAGCTGTACAGAACTGCTTTCCTTTCAGTGACTGTACTGGGATGCTTTAAAATAGGTGCTTAGGGGGCACCCAGGGGGCTCAGTCCAACTCGTGATTTCAGCCCAGGTCATGATCTTGCAGTTTGTGATTTGCAGCTCCATGTAGGGTCCCGCGCTGGCAGTGCCTGCTTGGGATTCTCTCTCTCTACCTCTCTCTCTCTCTCTCTCTCTGTTCCTTCCCCGCTTGTGCTCTCTCTCTCTCTCAAAAATAAATAAATAAACTTTACAATAAAATAAAGTAATAAATTAAAATGGGCTTTTAGGAAGAAAAGCATGTAAGCAATCAGTACTTGCTTTAGTGATCAGCCAAACCAAAGGAGTAAGTAATAGCTCTAAGCAGGACAAAAGTACTATTAGAAAGATCATAGTAAATACATAGTTTATTTAGGTTGATACAATGGTAGCCAAAATTGAGCCTTTGCTGGCTGCATTCAAATTGAGATTCCAGGATCAGATTTGCCTCATACTTATACAATTGTTACACATATTTGGTTATTGCTGTATTTGATGGTTCATTCTTTTTAAATAATGAACCTAGAATTTATTTCACATTGTTACAATTGCTCTCTTAAAGTATTTAAATTCCATACTGTAGTACTGGCTTCTTAGTTATGGCTATTAACTTTATTCCTTTCTTCTCATGAGGTAGAGAAAATATTTTATACAGATAGACCTTATCTATTTTTCTTGGACTTTTTCTCTTCCTTTGAAAGGAAGGATTTTTTTTTACTTTACAACTTTTCAAGATTATTCCGGCATTATTCATCTTTTCTATTCCAAATGGTTTAAAAGTACTCATCATTTCTCCCAGATGGTAAACAACAAAATACCGCTCAGGGTCTAGAAGAGAAAGAAAAACGTCTTTGGTTTCATTTTAAGGTTCTTTAGAAAGAGTTTCTGTAATGTTAGCACATAATAAAAATTTGGAAACAAAGGATAAATCCAAATCTGGAAAGCAATTAGCAGCAAGTCATTGGATTCCCCACACACCTGTGTGAAGAACTGCATGACACAATTCCCTGCGTTTTAATAATCTCCAGAAACTTCTCAATCACAGCCAATAAAACATAATGGTGTGGTGTCCAATATGTTATTACTAAAGTATATGGTATTTTATATCTATAGTCCACATATAATTATCTTAAAACCTTGGCAATTTCTTTGCAGATGGACGAATGTGGTCGTATATGGAATTAGTAATACTGAAAGTATTTTTAAGTTTTAAAATTATCTCACAAATCATTGTCACCATTGGATCCGAAGTATGTACTTGACAATGCTCATTCAACATTCGGGGCTCTTCCGCCCTCCACTTAATTCTTAAAATGTTCCCTCCTGTTGACACTGCCTTCATTAGGCGGGCCATCTGTTGTAATTCCAATGGGTCTGGTTTGTGGTAGATGAATGAAACCCTGTAAGGCAGACACCTTAGAGGGCTCGCCTTTGCTGACTGTGGCCCGGGCTGCGGGCTCCTTCCTGCATGTGTATCGCACACCCTGGCAGCTGTTCTAACATTCTGCCACGTGTGGTCTCATCACGTTTCTTTGAATAAGTTCAAGAACATCGAGTGCACTGACAATGCCCTACACTGTCTCTGTCTTTCTATTCCAAATACTTTATTTCATTTCTCTCTATATATATTTACACATATATTTAACTTTTCTTGTTTAGTTTCAGATCTATAATCTAGTATTTTTGTTCACAGTAAAACACTGTTTTATCTTTTTATTTCTTAGAAATGTTTATTTATTTATTTTGAGAGAGACAGATGGTGTGTGTATGTGCAAGCAGGGGAGGGAGAGAGGGAGAGTGACAATCCCAAGCAGGCTCCATGCTCAGCGTACAGCCTGATGTGGGGCTCCATTCCACGACTCTGGGATCATGACCTGAGCTGAAATCAAGAGTCAGTTGCTTAATCGACTGAACCACCCAGGCACCCCAACACTGTTTTAAAATATAGGGGCACCTGGGTGGCTCAGTCGGTTAAGCATCCGACTTCAGCTCAGGTCAGGATCTCACAGTTTGTGGGTTCAAGCCCCGCATTGGGCTCTGTGCTGACAGCTAGCTCAGAGCCTGGAGCCTGCTTCGGATTCTGTATCTCCCCCTCTCTCCGACCCTCCCCTGTTCATGCTGCCTCTCTCTCTCTCTCAGAAGTAAATAAAACATTAAAATATAAAAAATTTCAGGGGCTCCTGGCTGGCTCTGTCAGTAGAGCTTATGACTCTTGATCTCGGGGTTGTGAGTTCAAGCCCCATGTTGGGCATGGAGATTACTTAACATAAAAATAAATTCCTTGCCAGGACCCTGTGCTCAGGAGGCGGCCACCCAGAAGCAGCCCTGTGCCCCCTACACCCCCCCCGCCCCCCAGGCCCTCCCCACCCAGGAGAACACCTCAGGCTCTCAGCGGACAGCCCTCCACCTCATCGCACCACTCCCCACCCCCAACTGGGTCGGTGGGGTAGGCTTGTCTGAAGGAAGCTGCTGGAAACTTGGATAGAGCACCTCGGGGGCGGGGCTTTTCCTAACCTCCTGTGATTTGGGGGGCCTTCCTCTCGCGAGCTGGTGCTCCTGGGCCTGTATATCTATATCTATATCTATATCTATATCTATATCTATATCTATATCTACTGTTTTGCAAGTGTTCTGCAAGACGAGCAAACATTTCTAATAAATTTTAACTTGATAAACCAGCAATGTCTTGCAATAAGAGTAGTAGGTGACACCGAACATCACATAATCACAACTGAGCCAATGGTTCTTGAAATTTGCTCTGATATATGAGTGCTTTGGATGACAACCATGTTTCTGGAACAAATTATGCTTGCAAACCAAGGTTTTACTGTACATGTGTATACGTTTTTAGGAAGAAAAGCATGTAAACAATCAGTACTTGCTTTAGTCATCAGCCAAATCAAAGCAATATGTATATATGCATATATATACTTATATGTACTTAAATATAAACATATATATAAAACTTCAGGTCTGAGTTTCAGGTGCTCTACTTTCCAAATTTGTCAGGCATGTTTCATCATCATCTTGAGGCCAGCATTACAGTAATTTCAAGTGTAAGTCACTACCGCCATGGTCTCTGAATATTTCTGTATTTTAAAGCCAGAATTGGTAAAGAGTGTCACGCTTAAGTGCCTGGATGCTGTACCCAGGCTGCCTAGATTAGAACCTAGCTCTATGCTCAATGGCTGTGTGCCGCTGGGCAGGTCATTTAACCTCTCTGTGCCTCATTTTCCTGAACTGTAAGCAGGAGAGAATAATCGTGCATGCATGTTAGGATTCATTCTTAGCATTCATCTTGAGGATAAAATAAGAAAAGCACTTAGAACAGTTCCTGGCACTTGGAAAATACCATATATAGCTGGTTTTATTTATAATGTTGTGTTTCAAACACAAAAATCTAGACCTAGATTTTAAAAACTTTTTTTTTTTTTTTTAAAGTAAGCTCTATCACCAATGTGGAGCTCGAACTTACAACCTTTAGGTCAAGAGTCACATGGTCTACTGGCTGAGCCAGCCAGATTCCCCTTCTCATATGTATTGATAGTAGATGTGTGATGACTAGTTACTGAAGAAAATGAAATGCTAAATTATTCTATACTACTACTATTTGGAATTCCACTTGATGGACAGTGGGATGGGTTAGAGAAAGTGTGTTTAGAATCTTTTTTGTGGAAAATGGATAGAATGCTTTGTTTTAAAAAAATTTTTTTAAGTTTATTTAGTTTTGAGAGAAAGAGTGTGAGCAGGGGAGGGGCAGAGAGAGGGAGATACAGAATCAGAAGCAGGTTCCAGGCTCTGAGCTGTCAGCACAGAACCTGCCACCAGGCTCGAACTCATGAACCACAAGATCAAAAATCTCTTTCAAAAATAAATCAACTTAATGGGGTGCCTGGGTGGCTCCGTCAGTTAAGCGTCCGACTTCGGCTCAGGTCATGATCTCATGGTTTGTGGGTTCAAGCCCCGTGTCGGGCTCTGTGCTGACAGCTAGCTCAGAGCCTGGAGTCTATTTCGGATTCTGTATCTCCCTCTCTCTCTGACCCTCCCTTGCTCGCACTCTCTCTCTCTCTCTCTCAGAAATAAGTAAAACGTTAAAAAATTTTTTTTAAATAAATAAAAGAAAACTTAAGTACTTTTCAAATCTCAGAGTTACCAGTAAAGAAACCATAAGCAGAACCGAAGAAGAGTAAGAAATCTGTGAGCCTAATAGTGCCAGCCTGGCCTGAGCCGACGAGTCAGCAAGTGTCTCTGGCTTCGAAGATCGCCTGCAGGGTGAGCAGAGCCGATGCAATGGAAACGTCTTCAGCAGTTGAGGTGCAAGGGGATCAGGGTTTCTCCTTGCTTTGTTTTCTAGCCTGATGAAAATGAGAGATGTAAGTGATCACAGAAAGTGTACAAACTTGCCTCTTTTTTCACGAATCACTGATTTCCCATCCACTTTTGAAAGTTCTCTCTTTTTCTGTCTCCGTCTGCCACTTTTTTTTTTCCCCATTTGGGAAGTTGGAGTGACTCACGCTCCACTCACTGAAGCCCACAGTTCCATTTGTGTAGAATCCTGTGGAATGTGTGTGTGTGTGTGTGTGTGTCCATCTGTCCTTTAAAAGGAAGGAAATAGAAGCGGAGTTCCCCCCAAGATGTTAGAGAGTACTTGACTGCTTAAAGTGATGTATTATGATTCGGTATTAACTTATTCAATAAACTTTAAACAATGTTTTGGTTGCCCACCATGGGAAAAATGCCAGGTGGTGGGGAAATCATGAGAAGAAACAAAACACCTCTTCCCACAAGAGGATCATACTCGTAGAGATGTGGGCATTAAAAATTGCTGTGAAACAAACACCTTGGTGCCCAGCATACAGCAAGAGGACAGAGGAGAGAGCAGCTGCATACTGTTAAATAACAGAGACTCGACTGAGTAAATTTTAAAGATCTAATTGGCTTTATTAATCGATTCATGAATTAGGCAGCATCCCAACTAGCAAGCAGAGAAAAGCTTCAAAGACTACAGAGAGGGAAGAAGTTTTAAAGGCTGGACCAGGAAGTCATAAACAGAAAAGAGGATTATTTCAGGTGAGGTCACTTTCATGTGGGGACAAAAAGGCCTTAGTCGGTGGATTACCTCATTTTCCTTTGGGGGAATGGAAAGGGCCCCTGTGAGAGATTACCTTATTGGTGATGACCAGAAAATTCCTGACTGACCGGTTAAGAATACATTCCTGGGGGGTTGAAACTGCAGTTAGCTTAGTTATTAAGTCTTGGTTTATTGACTTGAGGTCTTAACCTAAGTGACGCCATTTTGCCCCCCCCTTTATTAATGCAATACCTATTTCTAATTAGAAGAAAGATCTTCTCTTTCAGCATGACATAATAAGGGTCTACACATGCCGTCAAAATATTTTTAAAGGCAATCATTATTTTGGTAATATGAGCATTCTAGAAAAGCCAAGACAAATTCCCAAGGAGGAATAAAAAGGCAACATTTGCTGTGGTCCTATATGCAACTTTATGATGAAGCTAAAATAATTTAGCTTGTGTGTTACTGTTACAGTATTAGCCAGAAAGCTCAATTAAACAGAATAAGGTTATATAAAAGTCCAAGGAAAATGAATATGTCCCCACTGATCATGGAAGAATAATTTTTTTTAATTTATGGGTTAGGGGAACCTGGCTAGCTTAGTTGGTAGAACATGCAACTCTTGATCTTAGGGTTGTAAGTTTGAGTCCCATGTTGGATATAGAGATTACTTAAAATCTTAAAAAAAAAAAACTGAAAAAAAATCAATGGGTTATAGCTATTGGCTAGCTATTTTTTTTAATGTTTATTTATTTTGAGAGAGAGAAAAAGAGAGAGTTAGTGGGGAAGGGGCAGAGAGAGAGAGGGAGACACAGAATCGGAAGCAGGTTCTAGGCTCTGAGCCTGATGCGGAGCTCGAAATCAAGAACCACGAGATCATGACCTGAGCTAAAGTTGGACACTTGACCAACTGAGCCACTCAGGTGCCTCACAATTGGCTATTTGAGGAAAAAAAAAAAAAAGGATTCTTAGCCTCACACTAGATTCCAAATTGATTCCCGGTGGATTAAGGAGCTAACTATGAAAAGAAAATAGCAAAAAAGAAAATTTTATCCAATGTGGAAGGAACTTTCAAGCATGAGATGAGAGTTAAGAGTATAAAAGGATAAATGAGGAATGAACATGAAAATTTAATGTGCATCAAAATACACCATGAACAAATTTTAAAGGATAAAAAAATGGAAAAAACTTTGCAATGCATATTTCTTAAAAAGACTTTTAGAAATTAATAAGAAAATAAATATACTGAAAAAAAACACACCAAAAGAGCATACTATACATATTAAATATAAATATGAATAATTATAAAGACTGAAAAGATATACAAGGAAGTATTGATAATGGTTAATCATGTAATGGGAGTATGGGTACTTAAAAGTTTTTTCTGTTTGCTTATATATGCTAAGCATTTTTCAATGAATATAAGAAAAAAATAAAATAATAGTAAAAAAAAAAGGATAAGAAAGGTACCTGGCTGGTTCAGTCAGTAGAGCATGTGACTCTTGATCAAGCTTGTAAGTTCAAGCCCCATGCTGGGCATAGAGCTTACTTTTTAAGAAAAAGGATAATAAGAGAAAGTAAACACTCATAAAATACTAAAAATACTAATGTAAACATCAGTTAGGCATATCACTTGTGAAGGAAGACTTAGCAACACATCAGAAACCATATTATTTCACATACCCTTTTTTAAAAAAATGTTTACTTATTTTGAGAGAGAGAGAGAGAGAGAGAGAGAGAGAGCAGGGGAGGAATAAAGAGAGAGGGAGAGAGAGAATCCCAAGCAGACTCTGAGTTCTGACAGTATAGAGCCCTACTCAGGGCTTAAACTCATGACCATGAGATCGTGGCCTGAGGTGAAGTCAAAAGTCAGAGGCTTATCTGACTGAGCCACCCAGGGGCCCCCACATAGCCTTTGAATAAGTAATTTGTTTTTAGCAATTTATTCTTAAGCATTTTTTTAATGCTTATTTATTTATTTTTGAGAGAGAAAGAGAAACAGAGCGTGAGCAGGGGAGGGGCAGAGAGAAAGGGAGACACAGAATCTGAAGCAGGCTCCAGGCTCTCTGAGCTGTCAGCAAAGAGCCTGACACGGAGCTTGAACCCATGAACTTCGAAATCATGACCTGAGTTGAAGTCAGATGCTCAACTGACTGAGCCACCCAGGCTCCCCTCTAACAATTTATTCTAAGGAGACAATTGGGAATATATAAAGGAAATGTAGCTGCAAGAACGTTCATGACATTGCTGTTCAAAACAGAAAAACACGGAGACCGAAGAAATATTGCACAGTGAAGGCTAGATTGTAAATATGGGAAGTATCCTCAAAGGAACATTACAAAACCATTTAAGCATTACTACAAGCACATGAAAATATTTGGTATGCATTATTGAACCAAAAATTTGTATTATGAATCATGGCTGAGATAATATTTTTATATAGACTCTATAACTGATATCTGTATTTCTACCTTTTTCTCTATATATTTATATACAGTATATTAAAAAGCTGTGGAATTAAATAATAATAGTGACCTCTGAGTAGCAAGATTACAGGTGATTTTTATTTTATTTTTGCTTATTAATATTTTCTAAAGTTTCTTCTATAAATGTATATATACACATGTGTGTATATATGTATGTGTGTGTGTGTATATATATATATCCTTATTTCTCTATCTGATATCAATACAGTCTTTTTATCTTTATTCCTATGTTTATATACATTACACACGTTATATGGATTACATACATTTATACACATTACATACATTATACACATTATTTATTTGTATTTGCTAAAGTTTCTCCCATAATCATGTATATATACACACATATATGCTGATATATATGCGTATGTATGTATACATTCATGCCTACAAACATGTTCTTTGAAATAGGAAAAAGGCATTTTCAAAAAACAATAATGCTAGTCATCAGATCCAGTGAATGTATTATTTGGTTTGTATTAATCATTTTTAAAGTGCAATGTGAAAAAGACTCCCTTTGCACGGCACGGTATGTACAAAAGCTGGGAGCCTTCCTCTACGGGAGTCCTCATCTATATTCCACATCCTCTCAAAATGAGGTCAATGAGATTTCTTTTGACATAAATTATCTTTGATGAGCTCTGAGGAAGATCTGGCTTCTATTAAATTCTGTGATTAGGTAGTGGTTTTACAGCAAGGTTTGAATATCATTGCTCAATGACTAGTTTTTGAAACAAATATAATCATCTTATCCAGAGCTGTACGGTTTACACACCTCTTTCTTTTCGTTTATTTATTTATTTTGAGAGAGAGAGAGAGAGAGACCATGAACAGGAGAGGGGCAGAGGGAAAGCAAGAGAGAATCCCAAGCCTGACACGGGGCTCGATCTCATGGACTGGGAGATCATGCCCTGAGCCCACATCAAGAGTCAGACGCTTGACCGACTGAGCCACCCAGGCGCCCCTCACAGCTCTGTCATACCCACTACCTTCATTTAATGCTCACAACAGCCCTGAAATGTGAGTAAGATATTTTTCCATATGAGAACACTGAAATTTCACAAGGTGAAGGAAGTTGGTCAGGGTGACCCAGCACATAGCTGGTGGAACTGGGCTTCAACCCAGGTCACGGGAGGAGAGACAATCAAGAGGGAACATTGTCTATAGTCTTTTCATCACACCATTTTCCTAACATTTAAACATGTTAACTTACGAGGTAAAAGCTCAAACCTCATATTACATTGTCGCATGCGTGTTCAGAACACTAGTTGTCTGAGAGCCTCGGAGAGGCACCTCAGTTACTCCATCCTCTGATACTTTACCCAGAACAGTCCTTTGCACAAAAGCCATGAAATCCCAACAGATTATAAAGACTAGTCTAGGGTAGATGAGAGCTCTTGTGTCATCTTATCATGGCCATTCTTAGAAGACACACAGCCACCCTTATTATGAGAGATGCCAAGTGCATCACACATCACATAAACTAACACACCAACAACCTATGAGCCTCTCTCCTCGTCAATCTACAGATAAGACCATTGAGGCTCAGAAAAGCGCCTTTGGTCACATAACAAATGAACAGCAACAGTGGGATTGGAACACAACTGTATCTGACTCCAGGCTCTTTCTGCAACCCAGCTCTGCCTTCCTTCACTTAATCTGTGTTTGGATTGGGCAGAGAAAATATGCATCTTCCTGGTGCTGACAGTGTGAGTTTCAAAGCCTGTGGTTCTTTTGGACAGAAAACCGTAAGCTCGCTCAACGGTGATGTAGCCCAATGCCAAGAGGAAGGTTAGAATCCTGGAGAAAAATAGTGTTTCATAGACAAAGGGAAGATCTTCCTTATCTTCCTTGCCCCTTTTGCACAGGTTTGCCTTCCTATTAAAAATTTCCTACAAGGGCGCCTGGGTGGCTCAGTCGGTTAAGCGTCCGACTTCGGCTCGGGTCATGATCTCGCGGTTCATGGGTTCGAGCCCTGCGTCAGGCTCTGTGCTGACAGCTTGGAGCCTGGAGCCTGTTTCGGATTCTGTGTCTCCCTCTCTCTCTGACCCTCCCCTGCTCACGCTGTCTCTCTCTCTCTCTCTCTCAGAAGTAAATAAACCATTAAAAATTAAAAAAAATAATAATTTCCTACATCTCCTTAAAAGTTCAAAAGCTTTGAGGTCAAAGAGTTGTATAGTGTAGCTGTAAGTTTCAGCACTGTTAACAGTGTTGTTGGTTTCGATCTCCTGTGACCAGTGGTATAAAAATTAGTATTCTTGGGGCGCCTGGTTGGCTCAGTCGGTGGAGCGTGCGACTCGATCTCGGGGCTGTGAGTTCGATCCCCATGGTGGGTGTGGAGAGGACTTAAAAATAAAATCTTAAAAAAAAATACAAAGGAACACAGAAACATTGAAGTAGAGGTGCTTGTCAATTCTTGACGAATCAGGTCTTAGGAACCTCTTTTTATTTTTGTGTTTCCTCCCCACCCACTTCTGGCGTTTTCAGAAGAGCAGAGACAATGGAAAAGCAAAATAGTTCAAAGAAGGATGCGTTTCATTTCTTGACTCGCTTTTAAAACTTTAACTTGATATTTGAGAAAGGACTGATTAGTCACAATTTTAGAAGTGGAATCTTAGAACTCGTACAACTACAAACACTTCCTGGCTTATAAATAACAGACAGTTACAAATGTTTATCCCTTATCTCCACTGTTGGAGCCTCAAGCTATTTCCATAAAAACTGTCGTGTTGGCGGTGAGGGGTCAAGGCAGAACAGTTAGAACTTCAGATCCCAAAAAAGAAAAAAAAATGCAGAAAACAGGTACAGGAATCAGACTTGAGCAGACTTGGTGCGTCCCTGGGCTCTGATGCCTCTCACACTGAAGTCTTTTTTTTTTTTCTTTTTAAATCTCATTATCCTTTCCCCAACATCCTACCAGTGAAAAATCTGGCTCCCTCCCTCCCTCTCTTCCTGCAGGATGTTATTAAGAAATGCAAACGCCTCTGGGATGTTAAAGGCGGCTTAGTCATTCCTATCTTAGTGTAAATTGGCTCAAAGAGGTTGCTTTTCTTAAAGCTCCTAAAAGAAAAAAAACGGATGCCAAGTTCGCTGGCCTTCTGGCAAAATTCCGAGGGCCGGGGACACAGAGCCTGAAGCCATCCCTGAGCTTCCGCGGGAGGTGGGGAGGGTTGGAGAAAGGTGCAGGCGCGAAGCTCCCAAGTTAGGACGGAAAGGCAGAAAGAGAATGGTGCCAGGAATAAATTGCCTCCTTTCAGAATTTGTCTATATCTGGCTCTGTCTCAAGGCTTTAATTTTTCGTTTTGAAGGGAAAACATTATCCATTCAAACATTCAAACATCCAATTCTTCTGCCCNATTTCCATCTTAATTGGTGCAGAAGTTTCCTATTTCCTGTTTTGTTGTATCACTGGAAAATGTGCCATATGTATTTGCAGCGCATTACAGACTCTTAGAAAGACTTGAAGAGCCCTGTTAGGTCCCTTCGTGTGAAGCCGGGTCCCAGACAGGAGGGCTTGAGTTTTCAGAGCAAACTGGTGTCAGAGCAGGGAATAGAAAGCACCTCGCCGGTGGTAATTAATGGTCGACAGCAAACGTCTTGTATAAAATTACAGAAAGCTAAGTAACAGCGATGGGCAAAAGTCAACTAATGCAACTCGCCGGTTTCACTTTCCTAAAGTGGTGTGCTTTTGAACCAAATTTTGCAACGTTTTGCTGACCTAAAAATGTGTACGACGCCCGTAGAGCTGGTTAACGTGGCTCACCTTATTCACCGCTGCCCCCCACTTTTTTTTCCACTTGTGGGGCTGTCTCTCTGTCTCTGTCTGCTGCCCCACTTTTCTCCTGTGCTTCTCTTCCTACTTTTAACTCTTCAGGGAAGCGACGCGGTGAGGGGGGCAGGTGATGTTCCTGTTGCTTTTACTACTTCTTCCTCCTTTAGGAAGAGATCAACTAGTGCATTCAATGCTCTGGACCCGTGGGCTGGGCCTGCCCCGTCATGCACCAATTTACATGAGCTGATTAGGGTGTCATTTCATCTAACAGGTGAAAATGAAACTAACAACTGCATTTGCATTCACTCAAGGCTGTTATCCCCCCAGAACTTCGAGGCGTGTGACACTGTTACCGTTGATACCTGTCACCCGCGGTCTTCTTATATGGCCCCTTCTAAGGTGATTTTCTTAAATCAGATGGATTTATGGTCCGGGAGCCCCAGGAACCCTTGACACTGATGAGCCAAAAGTTATACAGTCAGCAAAGGTCAAGCTTCAGGCAGCTTATGTTGCAGAGTCTAGAAAGGTATCCGAAAAGTCTTCCGTTTATATGTGTAAACATTTTCATATTTAAAAAAAAATTTTAAATATTTTTATTTATTTCTAAGAGAGAGAGGGAGGGAGAGACAGCGTGAGCAGGGAAAGGTCAGAGAGAGATAGGGAGATACAGACTCTGAAATAGGCTCCAGGCGCTGACCTGGCAGTCAGCACAGAGCCCGACGCGGGGCTCGAACCCACGAACCGTGAGATCATGACCTAAGCGAAAGTCAGACGCTTAACCGACTAAGCCACCCAGGCGCCCCCATTTAAAAATTTTTTAATGTTTTTAATTATTTGTGAGAGAAAGGGAAACAGCGAGCGGGGGAGGGGCAGAGAGAGAAAGGGAGACACAGAATCTGAAGCAGGCTCCCGGCTCTGAGCTGTCAGCACAGAGCCTGATGCGGGACTCGACCTCATGAGCTGTGAGATCATGACCTGACCTGAGCTGAAGTCGGACGCCTGACTAGCTGAGGTACCCAGGCGCCCCTTTAAATACATTTTATACTCTGAATAATACAAAGTAGGGTTTATTAACCCAAATAAACTCAAGCCCTCTGAAAGGTTGTGTGCATATAAGTTTCATGGCTATCATCAGAATCTCAAAGGACTCCATGATACAAAGTTAAAGAACCATGAATTCAGATGATAAATGGGTCATTTAAATCATCTCACCAATTTTACTTACTTTTGTGTCTCTCCCATATGGATGCATTTCCACATTGACTCTCATTAATTTGTGACTTAAAAGACTTCAAGTCACACGATTTTCTCTTTTTTTAAATGGGTATTTATTTTTGAGAGGGGGGAGGGGCAGAGAGAGAGAGAGAGAGAGAGAGAGAGAGGGAGACACAGAATCCGAAGCAGGCTCCAGGCTCTGACCTGACACCACAAAGTCTGACACAGGGCTCGAACTCACGGACCGAGAGATCATGACCTGAGCCAAAGTTGGACACTCAACCAACCGACTGAGCCACCCAGGCGCCCCAAGTCACAGGATTTTCTTACATCAATTTCCTTTATGTGCTGTTGATTGATTTGATTTGAGTGAAAGGGGAGCCATAGAATAGGATTTTGATGTTACAGCATGATGATTTCTGCTGTGGGAGAACCGGGAGCCTTAGAATTAACAGACTGGAGTTCAGCTGTGCCCCAAAGGTCACTCAAGATCGATTTTATGGTTTCTTTGAGTCTCAGTCTCTGACCTGTATATTGGGAAGAAGGCATCTATTTCATGAGGTTGCCTTGAGAATGACATAACATAACCTTGTAAAGAACTTACCCACCGTAGCTCACGACGCTTAAGAGACACTGAATAAACCTCCCTTCTTCCTTCTCTCGTATGAACCAGACTGTCCGACTTGGCTTGATTTTGTGAAGTTACACTGGATGCAAGGACCTCACTCCCGCTGATATTTACCTGTGGGTGGACCTTCTATTTTTAGGCCCAGAAGGCAAATCCTTTAGACGACAGCTGTCAAACTCGCAACACCTGACCGTCCTCTTCTCTATTTCCGATGTCCTCCCTTGCATTCCCACCACCCCTCTCTTTCTGGTACCCCTGCTCCTTCCCAATATCCACAGGAAGAATCGATTCATTGTGATCTCCATGCTTCCAAGGACCTCAGAGAAAAAAGGTATCAAAGGGAAGAACAAATATAATAAGGCTAAAGCATGACCGTAAATTACACAACTTCATCTCGAATTTTGCTCTGGGGAAAGGTTGACATGAAACGTTTGAAGAAACATGAAACAGACCCTAAAGACAGATGATTCTTTTACAGNAGCTTCAAAGCAAGGGGTTCCTTTTGTCATCTGCTTGATAGGTTATTTTTGACAGGATTCAACTTACGAAACTGTTCCAATCCCCTTTAAAAGGTGTGCTAGTGAAAATGATGAATGTTAGTTCTTAATTGAAAATTTAAAAATATCCATCCAGGCGGCAAAGCGTAGTAAACACATTTGCTCTTTGGCAAAAAAAAGTTTGAAAAAGGAGTAGCTCCCATAGGCCACATTTGCATTCAATAATCAATAATAGGATGATTTGAGAACTAAGCTAGGGAAGAAAAATTGCTGAATTTTCAGCATCATATATAATTTCAAAAGAATTCCCCCCAAATGGTATTAAATTAAGAAGAAATTTGGGGGCGCCTGGGTGGCTCAGTCGGTTAAGCATCTGACTTCAGCTCAGGTCATGATCTCGAGGTGGTCTATGAGTTCGAGCCTCACGTCGAGCTCTGTGCTGACAGCTCGGAGCCTGGAGCCTGCTTTGGATTCTGTGTCTCCCTCTCTCTCTCTGCCCCTTGCCCACTCACGCTCTGTCTCCCTCTGTCTCTCAAAAATGAATAACTGTTAAAAACATTTTTTAACTACTACTAATAATGAATAAATAAAAAAGAAGAAATTTAAGCAACTTAATTGTGATACAGGCTGAGGGATTTTGCCCGCATGCTATAATAAGGTGTACTTCAGTTGCATAACTGAATAATGAAATATGATTATTATAAAATTTAATAAATCAGAACTTTGAAAGGATTCTGAATTTCTGAAAAAAACCGACTTTCTGATTAACATTTCCGTAATCATCATGTCAAATGACCATCGTTTCCTGCTCCAACTATATCTTACTTCACACAGATGTTTCTGAAAACGTAATTTTATTATTGTAAATTGAATCATACAGTGGCACCAGAGACATGTGTTTTTATTTAGTTTTTTAGGCTTATTTTTTTTATTTTGACAGAGTGTGCGTGAGTGAGTGGGGGAGGGGCAGAGAGAGAGAGAGAGAGAGAATCCTAAGCAGGCTCTGAACTATCAGTGCAGAGCCCAACATGGGGCTTGATCCAACCATTCTGAAAGCATGACCTGAGCTGAAATTAAGAGTTAGACACTTAACCAACTGAGGCACCTAGGCGCCCCTATTATTTCTTTATTAAACAAATTTTTTTAATCTTTATTTATTTTTGAGAGAGAGAGAGAGAGACAGGGCATGAGTGGGGGAGGAGCAGAGAGAGAGGGAGACACAGAATCCAAAACAGGCTTCAGGCTCTGAGCTGTCAGCACGGAGCCCGATGTGGGGGCTTGAACTCAGGAATGGCAAGATCATTACCTGAGCTGGCTGAGCCACTCATGTGCCCTTATTTATTTATCTTTAAGGTTTATTTATTTATTTTTTATTATTAAGTAGTTTCTATGGCCTAAGTGGGGCTCCAACTCATGGCTCTGAGATCGAGTCAGATGCTCTTACGACTGAGCTCCCCAGGGCCCCAAACTTTGTTGTTTTTAAAACCTGATAGCATCTCATTTGGTAAGATGTGAATGGCTAGTATCTAAATATTATTTTATGACTTGGAATTTGTATATACTGAGGAGGGGGGCAATAATTGGAGAGAAAGGCACTAACATTGATTGAACATCCCTTTGGGCCACGCATCTCATTTAATCCCCTAAACCACCTTCAAACTAGGTATTTTCACCTCATTTTTATAGAAGAGGAAACTGCCCAAGTCTACAGAGTTAATAATGGGGAAAAAAATCATCAGCACTAGATGACAGGATTTGAATATTATATACATGTTTATGATAAAAGTGTAGAATAACTTATTTGTGAAAAATTTCAAATAATTACAAAAGTAGTATAACCATCTCTTCATTGCTCAGATTAAAAAATGATCAAGACTGGGGCGCCTGGGTGGCTTAGTCGGTTAAGCGTCCGACTTTCGCTTAGGTCGTGATCTCGCAGTTTGTGGGTTCGAGCCCCGCGTCGGGCTCTGTGCTGACTGCCAGCTCAGAGCCTGGAGCCTGTTTCAGTCTGTGACTCCCTCTCTCTCTGACCCTCCCCTGCTCATGCTGTCTCTCTCTCTCTCTCCTAGAAATAAATAAAACATTAAAAAAAAAAATGATCAAGACTGACACATTCGCTTCATCTCTTCCTTTTTTCTTTTACTGTTTCAATATGCAGAAGTATTTTGAAACTGTCATTTTATTTTTTTAAATTTTTTATTTTTTTAGTGTTTTTATATATTTTTGAGAGAGACACACAGAGCATGAGCAGGCAAGGGGCAGAGAGAGAGGGAGACGCAGAATCCAAAACAGGCTCCAGGCTCCGTGCCATCAGCACAGAGCCTGACATGGGGCTCGTACCCACAAACTGTGAGATCATGAACCAAGCCGAAGTCAGCCACTTAACCGACTGAGCCACCCAGGTACCCCCAGATGTCTCATTTTATCCCTGCGTGTCTGTCTCTAAAATATATGGATTTAAAAAAAATGACCATGCCATTATAATACCTTACAGAGGAACAATAATTCCTTGGTATCATGAGTCAGTCCATAGTTCATTTCCCTAATTGCTTTGAAAATCTTTTTTTTCACCTGGTTTGCTCACATCAAATTATGAGGATGCACTTTCACAAAGCTAAAGTTAAAGTTCATTCTTATGGTTCCAGGAAACAGAGCAATGAAAGAGAGCTGAAGTTTTGGCAAAGTAAGGATTCCACAAAGTAAGCCACAGTATTCTTAGTTTGAATTTCATAAGCCATCAATTAAATTAATAATTGGCCGGACGCTTGGGTGGCTCAATTGGGTAAGTGTCTGACTCTTGATTTTTAGCTCAGGTCATGATCTCACGGTTTGTGAGATCAAGTCTCGAGTATGGCTCTGTGCTGGCAGCATCGAGCCTGCTTGGGACTCTCTGTCTCCCTCTCTCTCTGCCCCTCCCCTGCTCGCTCTTTCTCTCTCTCAAAAAATAAATAAACTTAAACAGAATTTTTTTAAATATAAAAAAATTAAGAAATATAAGAAATAACCATAAAAGTTTATTTCAGGGGGTTGTTTTGTTCTTTATTTTTTTTTATTTTAGAGAGAGAGTTCATGAGCAGGGAGATGGGCAGAGGGAGAGAGGGAGAGAATCCTAAGTAGGCTCCACTTGGAGCTCAATCCTATAACCCTGGGATCATGACCTGAGCTGAAATCAAGAGTCGGATGCTCAACTGACTAAGCCACCCAGGCGCCCCTGTTCTATTCTTTAAAAGAAGAAAACTTCACCATCTACCAACACCATGTTATGAATTGAATATTTCTTTCCCTTTAAAATGGTGTACATTGAAACCTAACCTCCAATGTGATGGTGTTGGAAGGTCGGTTCTCTTTTCTAAGGGCGCAAATCCACCTAAGTGGCCCCACCCACTCATAGCATCACCTTGGCAGTTAGGATTTACACATATGAACTGAGGAGGACATAAACATTAAGACTATAGCACAGCCTGAGTCCATTATTTTATTTTTCAGAAGGACACTTCGTACGCAAAAGTAGGAAAGAGGTTCTCACATAGTGACTGGCCTTCCTGGGAAAGGATGTGTAGCAAATCTGTAAATATTTCTTAGAATATGGATTTCGCAACTGAAATACACCTCAAAATGAATAATATCAAATGTTACACTTCTATAGCGAAAAACAACATCACCCAGTATACTTGGGATCAAAAGAGTTAGCCAACAATGGTTGACCCGACCATTTACTCAACCTCTCTACGCCTTAGTCTTTGCAAGATGGGATACCATGAGTCCTACTCCTCAGGTCAAAGGACATGTCGTGTATCTAATGCACAAACTATGTATTAAACATATTCCAACTAATTATTATTAACTTAAAGTTTCAGACAGTAGGCCCAAAAGTACATACACTCAGCTGCTCATCTGTGCTTGGTTTTCATGGGAACTTGGAGAAGTGGTGAGGAAACCCCATTTTTAAAATTTTTTATTTTTTTATTTTAGATAAAAAGAGAGAGTGCTAGCAAGGGGAGAGGGAGAGATGGGAGAGAGAGAGAGAGAGAAAGAGAGAGAGAATCTTAAGCAGGCTCCATGAGCAGCATGGAACTCAACATGGAGCTCAATCCCACGACCCTGGGATCATGACCTGAGCCGAAATCAAGAGTCAAAAGCCCAACCGACTGAGCCACCCAGGCGCCCCTGGAAACTGCATTTTTATCTCCTCAAGGCAGCCGGTTGTTTTGTTTCTGCCAGCTGATGTGTAGAGCAGCCGCAATTAATGATATCTCTAGGGGGCTGTGTTTGAAAGAAGTAAGATTAAATGGGGACAGGGCTATTTCCTTCTTGTTTGTGAAATGCCCTGGCGACTGTGAAGTCTTTCTAAATATGTCTCCCAAGTTGACATGTTAGTTCGTACGTTGGAAGCTTTTTCAAAATATCCTGAGTTTTCTCATGACCAGTGGGTAAAAACAAATTCAAGTTTGCAGACTGAAAAACCGAAGCACAAAATAATTACGTTGCTTAACATAATAATAGCTAACATTTATTGAGATTTAATCTTCTGAATGCTTTATATTTATCTCAACTCCTATAATCCTCAGGGGAATCCTGGCTCGTTGGTGAGACTTCTTGTCTGTTTTAAAATTTTTAAGTTTTTTTTTTTTTTTGAGGGAGAGAGCGTGAGCAGGGGAGGGACAAAGAGAGAAGGTAAGAGAGAGAATACCAAGCAGTCTCCATGCTGTCAGTGCAGAGCCCGACACGGGTGGGGTGGTGGGGCCTCCATTCTACAAACCCCGAGATCATGACCTGAACTGAAATAGTCAGATGCTTAACCAACCTAGCCACCTAGGTGCTCCTCACATCTGTTTTACATTTTTCTTTATTTTTTAAAGTTTATTTATTTATTTATTTATTCTGAGAGAGAAAGAGAGTATGAGTGAGGGAGGAGTAGAGAGTCCCAAGCAGGCTCTGCGCTGTCAGCATGGAGCCTGATGCAGGGCTTGAACTCATGAACTGTGAGATCATGACCTGAGCTGAAAACAAGAGTCTCATACTTAACCGACAGAGCCCCCCAGGAGCCCCATCTCACATCTGTTTTAAAGACAAGGAGACTGAGGCCCAGAGAGGTTAAGATCACTTAGCTGGTAGGTGGAGGTCTAGGATCCATACTGGGCAGTCTGGCCCCAGAGTACTCTGCACTATTGGCAGAAGATTCTCTAAACTGAGCCCTCCTGTGTGAAGGAGCTGGAATTAGGGAATGATGGGGAGAGGTAGGCAGCTCCCCCACACGCCCCGCCCCCCCACCTGTGAAATGGCACATTCTTCTCCACTTACCCCCCAACTGCTGGAACGCAAGCCAGAGGCAGGCTCCGCCCTCCCCCCTGCCCCCCACCTCAGGGTCCCACTGTACCTCTTTGTTTTCTCTTTGTTGTCTCACAAAGATCTATTTGTTTGATCTCTCCATCTCTCCATTGTTTCATCCCAAATTGAGAAGCTGGGATGAGGGGAGAGTGGGAATTGAAATCAAACCCTTCAGAGGGGACGAGATGAAAATGCCAGGGTATCTATGTGCCTTCCCTATGCTTGTCCCTCGTCAAATAGACATTTTGTCAAAACGCCTCCTAACTTCACCCTTCATTTTGCTTCTTGCATCCTTTAATCTGATTGATTGTACGGATACCAACTGCTTGTATCTCTGGGGGGAAAGGTCTGCCTGT